>NC_048893.1:192930990-193028505 GCF_011077185.1 Oxyura jamaicensis | reverse complement strand
AAAAAAAAAAAAAAAAAAAAAAAAAAAAAAAAAAAACATTGGTTTCAGGAGGAGATATTTCAGATCAAGGACTGAAGCATTTGTGCCTAGATTTTCAGTCCGTGTATTTTACACGCTTCTGAACACCAACAACAATGCTGTGACTCTGTAGGGATACATGCATTTAAACCAGCATCAAAACTCTTTTATGGCCAAGATTTAAAATGTTGAATGCATTAGAAAAGAGAAACATTTGCACTGTGTTTCTTATTGTTGGTTGCCTTTCTGTAAGTGCTTTCAACACCACCAAATTAGTCCAGAAGTGGTTAAAAGCAGCTAAAAGGAGCTTTGGAGGACTCAGTGTCAGCTGGCATTCTAATGAGAATTAGACAATCGGAAATAGACAGCTCCGAGGCCAAACAATTAGCCAGACAATTAAAAGGCTCTACTGTACAGGGCTTTATGTGGGGTAGGATAATGCAGACGCAATATTTGTGCTAATAAGGTAGACGGATAAGAATGAAGTTAATTTCCCTTCTCAGCAGCTAAATGAACAGATCACTCCATTTTAGTCAAGCCCAAAAGGACATATTATTTTTTTCCCGTGATCAGAAAAAGAGAAAAAGAAAGAAATAGGAATGGTAGTCTGTAGCTATGGAAATAAAGCTGGATATTCAACTGGTGTGGAGTTTGCAGAGGTCCAGCCCCAGCGCTGCCCTGCTCTGCTCTGGCTATGACTCTGTCTTCTTATGTCATGACTAAATTTCCCCATTCCCATTCCAGATTTTTCTGTATGTACAGAATAAGACCATTATATCCATTTACCTTAATATTTTGGTCATGTGTTGCTTGCTACAGACCAGAGGTATGCCAATTTCACGTAGGCAGGGAGTTTTGTGTGAACACAAACTGCCACTGCCCCAAAATATGCAGGCAAGTTTTTGGCATTTGAAGGAAGTGCAGGGTTTGGCACACCATGGGCTGTGGAGGATGAGCCTCACCCTGGGAAAAAAACCCTTCCTGACCGTGGTGTGCCACTGGGAAGGCAGAACACGAAGCTACCGAAGGGGCGCGGGTTGCTGGCAGTGGAGCATTGTGCCACCGTCGTGGGGGCTGGACGTACGGAAACTTTCAGACTGAGCCATTTGTTTTGGAGGTCACGGTGACCCCAGAAACATGCCCAGCTCCAGAAGGCTTGTCCTTCCAACTTATTCTGAAATTCTATAGCTCTCAAACCCTACAGCACAGCGGTGACATATAGAGAGACAACCAAAGACCCAAGTCCCTCTACCACCCACGGCACGGTTTGGTACGGGGCAGGCTCAAGTGTCACTTCCAGGAGGGAGGGCTGGGTCTTGGCGAAGATGTGCCTAGGAGCCCTGTGCATCAAAAAATAATAATAATAATAATTAAAAAAAATCACACGCAGACACCCACGCAGCCATTTGAGGTTTCTGGTTCCCTGTGCTCTCCTCCCTGCTCCTTCAGAGGGCACAGGGTGCTGCCAGAGGCAGCTGTCAGGCTTTAGGTCTCTGGCTTCTGTGGTGTACCAGCAGCCATGTGCTGCTATTTAGCCGGCAGCACCACCAAAGCAGTGAAAAGGAGCTATTTTGGTTCGGTGTCTTCTTGCTACAGAAGACCAGAAGCAGTTGTCGTACACAGGATAATTGAATGCCCAGGAAAATGAGCCCTTTGGAAAATGAGCTGTTGGTCCGTCCTACAGTGGGGCACACTGTAGTTTTCCTGCTGTGATGGTAGGGTTTTTGTAGCTTAGAGGTTTACCACACACGCCCAGGATAGGCAAGACGTGGTCGGCTCTTCACGCCGCCCCTCTCTCTCCTCCCTCTCCCAAAAGACATCTGACTGGACGCACGATGATATGCCGTACTCAGAGGCAAATGGATTTGCAATGTACCAGCATGGCTCAGCTTAGTCTCTAATTACCACATTATGGCTTCAGCCAAGCCATTTCGCCAATAATGCCCAGATGTACCAATTACTTTTCCTCTGTAGTGAAAACAGATGAGAAAAAGGTGACAAGCTTTTGTAGCAGAGGGAGGGAAACAAAAATTTGTCTAATCAGGAAACGGCCCCGGCCCAAGTCCTGGATCAGAACAGCACAGGGAATGAGCCTTACAGTGGCTCTCTGGCAGGTCTGATGCAGGTCACAGAGCCAACTATTACTTTAATATATTTAATACAGGCCTCTGTGTGTGTTATGAACCAAAATCTCCTCTTGGCCACTGGAAACTGCAAGCATGTGTCTGAGGGTGCCTTCCCACGTTGCCAACCCCCACACCGTGAACTCCAGCCAAGTGCCTTCCTTTCCTGGCCCACCCCAGCCCCATGCTGAGCTTTGTTGTGCAGCCAGATGTGTGCTGGAGCCCTCACCCCTTCCCTACTCCATTTCTGATAATCCTTTTTACGTGCCTGCTCCCTCTTCTGAGCAGGCACAGCCTGAGGATCTCCATGGTGCAGAGGTTTCGTTGCCTTTTCCCCAGGCACACTGAGACCACGGCAGGGACATAAAACACAACCAGCCATCATCAGAAGAGGCAAGAAAGGCATATCCAACCCCTTATTAAGTCACCAGCACCTTGGAGCTCCTGCATCTGGGGCTGATGCATCCCTCCGTATGACTGGAAATCGCATTTTTGACTAAAACTCTTTTCCCAGTGATGGCTGTACCAAAACCTGTACAAATTGCAGGCAAGCAATTTTGTCCAAAAATTCCAGACTGTATCAAAAACTCTGGAAAATGAGTAGCATCTTCCCCCACGTTGAAATCGTTTTGCATTCTCCAACAGAAAGAGGGGAAGTTTTGCCAGGCTAACATAACGAATGTGCACAGTGATATTCGTACTGCTGCCTATAAACCACAGCACCCGAAAAGCAGGAGTTACAGACAGCTTTACCAGAGGACTTCACGGATGCATTTGCTCTGCCTGATGTATATAACTAAAAGCTAGCTAAATTTCAGATGTGTTTCATGTGCATAGTATCCTCGCTAAGTGAGGTGCAGTGATGTAGCACCGTGGGAGGGTTAACAGACTTATGCTGCCCTACAGAAGAAATGTTCCTAAAACCATGTGCAATAGCCATTGCCTCCCAGCAAACACATAAATCTGAGTGCTCTTTCTGCTCTGACACCATCACTATCGGGAAGGACACCACAGCACTTCCACCAGCGTGTGGGGATGTGTCATTCCCGTCTGGCTACAAGACAGTTGTCGAGCATTTACGCGATTAACTCGCCGGTGCTCCCCCCCACACTGATTCAGTCACATTTGACAGCTTGCTTTTGTTTATTTTATTTTAAGCTGCTCGATGCACGCAGGCCTGCTGTGGGCTAGCAGCGCAGTTACCCGAAGGACTGACTCACAAGTCCTCCGTGAGCACCACTGAAGGATTTCGCTGGAGATGCCGGCGCAGAGCTCGGTCAATCAGCAGCGGTTGCTGGATCGGTTTTGACATGCTGACTGCAACCAGATGAGACCCGGGTCCTCCTGAAGTCAATGGAAAGCCCACGACTGCACCCAGCGAGATGGATGCCTGCTGCTCCAGGATATTTACTACGAGGAGGGCCAAGCTGCCCAGCTTTTGTTTTCTATTGAATTCAGCTATGATTTCCTAGGTTTTCCCCATTGTGTGGCTTTGGCTTCTGAGCCCATCTGCTATACTTCAGGGTATGTTTTCCTCGTGGTGCGTGGGCACTTGGCTCATTAACGTGGTGTTAATGGAACATGGCAGCTCGAGCCTTCCTCCACGCGCTGATAAGACGCTCTTTACCGGAAGGAGGTTTGCCCACAGCAGATTCAGCAGCCGAAGCATTTATCTGCCGTGCTATGTTAATAACTGCTGGGTTATAATTACCAAATCTCAATATTTACAGAAAACCAGCCTCTCTATTGTGCAGCTAATAGCGCAGCCTTAAATGTACAAGATGCCAATTTGCTATGAATGAGGAGCTGCTCGCTAAAATTCAAAAGCAATTAAACCCTAAGCAGTAGCTGACATTTAACGATTACGCTGTTTACCAGGGAGCAGCCACTTACTGGGCGCAAGGCTGGCGGTGAAGACGCAGCACGGGACAAAAGGAGCGGGAAGCCTCCTGCCCAGATACACCACGGCCAGGGTTAACGCACGCCTTGCCTTGCCTTGCCTTGCCTGGAAAGTCCAACCATTTGTCTGAGCCCAGGCAGCAGGCTGGCAGCAGAGCCTGCTGCACCTTCTGTAGCTGCTCTGATGTGGGATCAGGTTGTGAGTTAGGCAGATGAGGTGTCTGCTCTACTACTAAATGGGGGAAAGATGTGTTTTGTTCCCTTATCTGTATCCCTTGGCTCAGCTGGTCTGTGGTCTAGGTCCTTAAATGTGTGCTGTGTCTTCTGTGCATAGGTGAGGGATCGAGTCCTCAGCATCAGATGTTTCCTGGTATCAGCAATTATGCTGCACAGCCAGATAAACAGAAATTCGTGAATATATATATATATAGATTTAATTATTTCTTATCCATCTCTTTTTGGTTTTGGTGGTCCAAAGCCCTTCCTTTTCTTCTTCAAAAAAGCAAAAATTCTATTCAATTTGGGTCAAGCAGAAGAAACCTTCACTCAACTTAAAAAGAAACATTTCAGTTTCCTTGGAAGGATTTTTCTTTCATCCTGTTCATTATTATTACAAAGCTGAGACAAATTGCAAAACAAACTTACAGTCCCATTGGAAAAAACAAACTTTTAGTTATTTGGAATATGTCAGGATATTTCTCTTCTGCTTCTGCATGGCCAAAGCCACCTGCTAAATTTCACAGCTATTGGTAAAAAATATTGGTTGATCCAAAGCTGTTATTTTCCTTCACCAAAGAAATTCCTTGTCCTAGAATTTCATCCCACCCTCCAGATAGCTGCCTTTACCTGCGTTATCCCAGAGCACCCTGGAAATCATGACTGTAAGGCTTCCCTCAACACGTTTATATAACGAGAGCGTAACTTGCAGGAACTTTTCAATTGATTAAATGCAGCAGAGCAAGTCCACCTGGTTATTCCGGTGGACCTCTGTGCTTAATGTGAGAACCAAGACCTGCAAAGGAGATGCTCAATGTGGGACAGGACCCAGCAGCCAAGGATTGTCCCCCTGCAGCCACCCTGCAGAAGAGGATACCTGGCAGGGGCTGCTTTGGTGTCCTCCTCCCGGGGGATGGGTGCAGGGCACCTGGTGACTGTGTGTGGGACATAGAATCACAGAATCATTAAGGTTGGAAAAGACCTCCAAGATCATCTGTCCAACCATCCCCCTGCCACCAATGTCACCCACTAAACCATGGCCCCAAGCACCAGGCCCAACCTTTCCTCGAACACCCCCAGGGACGGTGACTCCACCACCTCCCTGGGCAACCCGTCCCAATGCCTGACTGCTCTTGCTGAGAAGAAATGTCTCCTCATTTCCAACCTGAACCTCCTCTGACACAACTTGAGGTCATTCCCTGTCCTGTTTCTTGCTCCTAGGCTTCAGTCAGGTCCCGTGTTTGCCCTGGGAAGTGCAAAGCCAGGGCTGTAACACTGAGCTTTTAGGCAGATTTTGCCACCTCTCTTTCCAGTTTTTCCTGTTGCCACACAGCCTGCAGCCGGGTGCTGTGTGCCAGGAGTATCACGCCAGGATCCGACCCTTTCTGACGAGCAGTGGTGTAAGGAGAAGCTGCTCCCGACAGTTCCTGTGCCTACTCTTAAGTGTTTGACTGGGAGAAACAAAACAAAACAAATCAAATGAAAACAAAACAAAACAAAACACTTTTGCTAATACTTGTTACAGATAGGGATAAAGTTCTCTACCTCTCGGCACATTTGGTAGCTATTTACTTAACTAAATGGTGAAAAAGAGAAGCCTCAATTCTCCAGAGTTGCCTCCCTCAGCTTGTTTATCACTGTGTTGCAATGGCTCTGTGGTTGTGAAATCTCGGAGCTGAAAACTCAAAAGGAAATTTCTAGTGACAAGCTTTCCTTGAGGCTGTAAACAAATAGAATTCATTAGGAGGAAGGAAGAGAAGCAGAAAACATCAGAATTAACACATGCGTGCACGCGCATGCGTGCCCAGTGCACACACTGCTCTTCACAACAGTGCTGAGAAAAAGAAATCCTCATGCCAGGCTTTTTTTTTTCTTTCTTTTTATTTTTTTTTCCCCAAGGAAAAGCAGCTTGATCTAATACTCCCTGCAGTCGGTAGGAAGCCGAGCTTTCTCAGACTCCAACAGAAGTTGGATTGTACTTCTACGCAGCGTGCCTCAGCCGCCGTGCCCCGAAAGTGCTTTACCCTTTCTACACCTGCTTGTGCAAATTCCCAAACACTGCTCTCTAGGAGGCTCTCAGGTGTTTGCTGATAGACAACGTATTTGCTTTAAGGGAAAAGGATGAATAATGAATTAAAAAGAAGCCTCCGAGCCAAGTGTACTAATGGCTTTTTACCTGTAGCACCAAGAGCTTGTATATTCTGGCTCTGTGTTAAAAAGCATGGTGATTAAACCATAATATTATGTTTTGATCTAGCCCCGAGTTGAATGAATTACTGGCAGGAAACACAGCTCATGAATTCAATCAAAAATCCTTTCATTTGTCACAGCCGCTTCCTGTCCGTCTTTTAAACATCTGCTTCTCTTGTTCACGACAGAAAAAGTCTTTGTTAAAATAATAAGCATTCACCAATCCTTCCCTCGAACCAAGTGCACAGTTCCTCAACGAAACACGCTGCCCCCACCCTCCGAGTTTATTTTATATATCTCTAATAGCTTCCTCGTACCCCTCTCTTTCTTTCCGCTTTGAAACTCTGGAAAACCTCGGGCTGACAAAAGGAGGCATTTCTGAAGCGCCAGCCTGTGAACGCGCTCACGCTGCCCCCGGCCTCTCTGCCCACGGGACCCGGATGGCTCGGGATGTTTTGCTGCAGGCCCTGCCAAGAATCACTCCGTCTCCCTACATGGCAGCTGCTTCCTCTGTGGGGAGGCCGAGCAGCCAGGCAGCCCGCATCCCGGGGCAGGGGGAAGCAGGAGAGGTCCCTCAAAGCTCCTCGCTCTCCGCGATGGGCTGCTGGAAGCGTCGCCGCTCCGCCTGGCCCAGGTGATGAGGACGAGGAGAGAAACCGAGAGCATGCCAGCCTAACTTGCCCTTTCCAGAGCCAGCGCCCACAGCTGCTTGGTGTCTCGGATCTAGGCTTTTTATTTGTCTGGTTGTGCAAGTGACGGGGATCAGCTGTGCAACCCCCTCCTGCCGTCCTTACATGCGGAGCGCTCTCCCAAATCCCCTGTCTGCACCCGGGTATTTGTATGCATGGTTGGCTCCATCCACACTTCGAGATTCTAAAGAAAAAAAACTCTACCAGTCTTCTGGCCAAATTTTAAATCCCTACTTTGAAGTAAACCTCTTTCTTTGCTAATTACTTCTGAATAATTAATTACCTACTTTCTGTAGTTCTGAAAGAACTCCGGGTGTTTGCTTTAACCGTACCGATCCACTGCCAGGCATCTCAGTGCAACTCACGCTGGGGGGAACCTAAAGAATTGCCCCCCAAAATTGCAGTGTCCAGAAAACCCCAGTGCATGGGTTAGGATGGAAAGTTTAGGGCCAGAGAAGACGCAGCTGTGTTAAAGAGAACTAGTAGTATCCCCACAGGTCTGGCTGCAGTAGCACTCCCACTGTGTGCCAAACCTTCACCTCTTCTTACAGCCATCACTGGGAGGGTGATGCTGTGGGACTGAACAATCATGCTAGGGGCAGATGACTGTCTTGCAAAAATAGGAGTTGAATTATGCTTCCTCATTCGGAGGAGGTGGAAAAAGAGGAGCCAGTCCAGTTTTCAAATTTTCACATCTGTTGCATCTTGCAAAGTTTCAAAATGGGAGGCATTTTTGCAAGGGACTGAAAGCTAAGACCACACGTGAAATTGGCTGCGGACAGAAGAGAGCAGAAACTGATGAGGGATGTCTGCATGATGCTTTTCCAATGCTCAAATGGCTTTTTTAATTTTCAATTTTCCACTGTACGCTTTCTTATTTTGATTTTAATGTAATTGCTTTTGAAGTGCAGGTCACTCTTCCTGCAGGAGAACCTGTCTTACTTTGATTCCTTGCTATCGTAGTTCCACTTCATGATCCCACCATTATATCTGAGTAAAAGTGATGTAAATTAGGGTTGTCCTAAACTTAATTCCTGCAATAGGTCAGTCAAAGCTGGTCTGCCACAGCATCCCATCTCCAGCTTGGGCTGCCAGCATTTACACAGGGAAGAGGATGGGAGTGGGATAAACACATAGGAATAAATCCTTTGTATTTCCCACCAGTTGCCAGCAGTTTGTAGCTTAGGAATCTCCTCAGGCAGAGCTGGACTGTTTGCATTTTGTAGCTGTCAATGGATTTTTCTCCCTGCAATATGGTTAATTGCTTTTTACCTTGCCAATTTTTAGCACATCGAGCATCACACGGCAAGGAGTGCTGCAGTTTAGCCATGTGCACGTAGAGCACCAAGCAGTCTTTCTGCCCATCCCCAGCCTGCCACTGCCTTGTCTTGTTGGATGTCCCATAGGCTTTGTACTGAAAGAAACAGCCCAAATGGCTTCCTGTGCACTCACCGTCAGGCATTCAAGAGTTTCAGCACCCCTGTCATATCCTCTCAGTCTCTCCAGTCATCTGGACAGGAGAGCCCAAGTCGTCTAGAAATGGTCTTATTCTTGGGGTTAGCCTTGTAACTTCCATACCCGTTTATTTCTAGCATATTTTTTTCTGAGAAGCAAAGGCAAAACTAGGGAATCCACATGGCTGACTCTGTTTTGCTCTCTTTTCCTAATAACTTCATAAGATGCTTTGTGCTGCTATCATGGAACAAGCTGCGGTTTTCACATAACCATGACATCTCCAGGATCTCCTTGCTGAAGAGGAACAGCTAACTTGCAGTCCATCACTTGGCATCCACCGTTAAGAGTTCTCCCCGTGTGCAACACTTCACATTTTCCTAAATTATTCTCATCTGCTCTATTATTGCATCCCTCCTAACTATAGCGAGTTCCTTCTGGAAGTCCTCTCAGCCAACTTTCATTTTATTACCCTTGATAGCTTATCATCAAGAGCAAACTTTGCCACCTCACTACCCACCCTCTCCTCCAGATCACAGGACACAGGAGCCTGCTTCCACTGTGCCCTGAGCCAGCAGGTTTTAGGGTGGATAGAGCTACAGTGACAAAGCCATGCTTCTACTGGTACAACTTGTTTTGCTTGTGGAAAATACCCGTCCAGCTTCGCTGGATGTCTGCACATGAGGATTGCTTTGCTACTGTAATCTGATGGTATTATTGTCCTATTAAAAAAACCTCCCGGGGTTTACAAGCATCTCGTGGATGCAGCATGAAACCTGCGGGGGAGTGCATCCTTACAGACAGGAGCAGGGCAAGCAGGGAGATGCCAACTTTGGATGCTCAACCTTGGGGTCTGAAGCGGGAGGGTAGTTTCTCCTCCTCGTCCACGAGAAAAGAACGCCTCCAAGGATATAAATTAAGAAAGAAAAAATAGAGCTGACAGAGAACGTAGGAGCATAAATTATTTTCTGTAAGTAAATAAGCAGACAGCTGCTGTCAGTTCAGTCAGAGCTTTTGCTGCGCATCCCCACATGGCCACATTAAGATTTCTGTGGTGGCCCATGCAACTGTGGTAGTGAATTTTAATGGGTACTTGGAGGGCATCCAAAAACCAGGTACTGAAGATCTGAAATATCCTTCTGTTCCAGCTGACCCAAGCTGGGGCCCTTCTCATCCCATTTTCATGCCCTCTGCATTATTTGGCTTCCAAAGGGCATGGGGCGGGTGCCCAAGTGCAGGTGTATACATGTACTGGGTCTGGCTGGGAGGTTAACTTTCCCTGCAGCAGCCCATACAGTGCTGCGCTCTGCACTTGTAGCTAGGACAGCAGTGGTATCACACCGGTGTTGTGTCTGCTGCTGAGAAGTGCTGGCACAGCATCAGGACTCTCTCTAACACTCCTAGGGGGTGGGCAAAAAGTGAGAAAGAAACATCAGCAGGGCAGCTGACCTAAACCAAGCAAAGGGATATTCCATACCATATGATGTCACACTCAGCAATAAAAGGTGGAAAAAGGAAGAAGAGGGGAGGGGTGGGCTCTTGTTGCGAAAACGTCTGTCCTCCTCCCGAACACCGGCTACGTGCGTTGAGGCCCTGCTTCAAGGACGTGGTCAAGCATCGCTCATTTGTGGCAAGTAGAGAGTAATTTCTTTCCTCTGCACTTCCACATAGCCTTTACTTGTTTTGTTATTCCCTTTCCCCCTCCCTCTTCCCCTTTCCCTTTTTTCCCTTTAGTTGAATTGTTTAATTAATAATATTTCCTTAATAATATAAATATATATATATTTCTCTTTAATTAAATTATCCTTATCTCAACCCGTGAGTTGTTCTTTCCTTTACTTCTTCCCCTCCTCATCTGAGGAGGGGGAGTGAGAGAGCGGTTGTGGTGTTCAGCTGCCTAGCACGATGAAACCACCACAATACATAAGAAAAAAGCTCAGCCCATACCAACTTGACTTTAAGCTAGAACCAACAATAAGAGACAAATAAAATGATATTGCAGGTGACACAGATGCAGATGTGTCTGGGTCTTGTGACCCAGCAAGTTTGGAATCTCCAACCCCGCCTTTTTTGTCCAAAAAAAATACATTAAATGCAATTAGCAGGCAACAGGTTTCGAGCAAACCAAAGTAAGCACTTTTCCATCCAGTGCAAATTAAACAGTGGAACTTATTGCCATCCGCTGTTGCAGAGGCCAAAAGTTAGAAAAGTAATTAAACAAACTTGTGGAGGGAAACTTTGTTAGAATGACTACATACAAGGATAGTCCCTTGTTCAGGAACTCCCAGCCCTATGATAGCACCACGAAAATATCTGTGCTGCATTTGTCTGTTTTCATACATTTCCATCTAGCATCCACTCCTGGCCAGAACTGGACAGGATCCCAGACATAACATGCCCTTTTCAGATGCACTACGGTTGTTCTTCAGCTAGGTTTAGAAGTCCTGAGGCTCACCTTAGTACTGTGCGTGCCCTACTCCAAGCAACCCCTCTTGCTTTTGATTTTGAACCCTCCACTAATAGACCCAAGCAAATCAAGCTCCACAAAACCTGATTTGTCAAATGTCCAAGGTCCTAGATATATTTCTGCCAGCATATCTCTGTCCCCACTGATCCTGCAGCATGTATCACCTGATTGAACAAGGCAAAGCGATCCGCTGGGTGCTGCACGGTGCCAGAGCTAGCATGGGAGACGCAGGGCATGCAAGAATCCAGCTTTTTGTGCCAGATGTGATTATGTCGGCTTGGGGTTCAGACCACAGAATTCCCCCCTTCTGCCCTCTTTATTGTGCACACTTATCTATTTTGTCTCACCAATTGTTAAATGCCAAAAACTAATTTCATTCTAAATGATCTTTAATATCATGCATTTTAAAAAAGGCTATGAAGCTCCTACGCTTCAGAATTGCAACTTGACACCCAATTCCCATCTGTCTCCTATTAACAAAAACAACCCAGATAGTCTACAGCCACATGTAGAAGGAGATATGAAAAACTGACAAAGGCTATCCAGTGAGGGCCACCACGCAGCCAACAACATCTTTGCCGTACTCCTCTGAGCTGGTGGCTAGCTTAAAGAATGGCCAAATGGAGCAGAGGAGATAAAATGAAAGGCTAGGGCCAACTGTGTACATTGACACACTCCATTTAGAAAGGCATAGGGGGTGACCTACTTGAGCTCAAGGCCACTCCTAAACCTGAATCACTATGTAAGGCATCAGCTACATGGGCAGTCTTGGGCCCAGATGCTCATCCTAAGTGCTTGAAGGAAAAGTGAGGAGGTATGCCAGGAAGAGTTTGGATGAGGCAGGACATATATACGCGATAAAGGGCAGACTGACCCTGCTGCCTTCCAAGTGTGCGCTTTGTCATGGCCTGCAGGAGAAGGGGAACGGGAGCAGCTCCAGGATTGCCTACGGCCCTGAGCTTTGTGTGGTGTGGGGAGGACAGATGCGGGTAGGCCGGTGGCTCTAGCTAAGGGTCCTGCTGAGCTTCTCAATGTGTGGCACCACACCACGCTGAAGCTGTGGGGAAGGAAGGGAAACCTCCACGGTAGAAGAAAAAAGGTCTGGATTTCAGGCCTGCAGCTCCAGGAGGAGATGGGACAGGTGCAGAGAGGGCAGCTAGGAACAAAACCTGCAGCACCTTGCAGTATTTCCCAGAAGAAACCCTGGAGCTCCCTTTGCTGTTGCTAGGGCCCAGGGTGCCTGTTGCTGCAGTGGCATATATAAATAACGTTTCCACTCCAGGATGAACCAAGTGAGCAGTGGTGGCTTTTTAGTGAAATCCCCCCTTCTCCCTTGAGCACACAGAGAAGTAATGGATCTCCCATCTGCCAGCAGCTTGGCCTGGCCCTACAGAAGTGAGCGGGTTTGTATGGCGGAGAGCAGCCAAGGGGGAGCTGGTGGGGTCCGGCAGGATCCGTCCCTGGCTGCAGCCTGGGGCTGTTGTCTGCAGAGCAAATGGGGGCTCTCTGCAGGCACACGGCACAGCCTTCATGGATCAGACACAATTTTTGTGTTCAGAGGATTCCACTCTGTGTAATTATTATTTTGATGATGCTAAAAGCACAGCCACAGGCCAGTTTGGACAGGGAAAGGAGGCTGTGAGAAGAGCCGGTCCGAGGAACAGGCCTCTCCGACAGGTTCCTCTTCCATTCATTGTTTTTAATCTGTATATATTTCAACCAAACTGGGCTGCTGTCAGGACAGGCAAATCATTCCAGGAACTGCTTTCATTATCGTTAGCAAAGTGGAAGTCCTGCGCGGTGTTTGCTTTAGGCCCCGGCAGCTGCCCAAAGACTGCGCTTCAAAGGTCTCTGCTCGGCTCTCGTCGGAGCACTGCCCCGGCTCCCTAACCACAGTCTCCTCCAGCTCAGGACCTGCTTCTCCTTTCGTTTCTCCACTCGGTTTAGGCTCATTGAACATCAGCGGACGTGTGCAAGTGTCTCACAGCAGACAATGGAGTGTCTAAGACAGCTGAATTTCATTACCTCACTGAGTGGCTAATCTGAGGAGACAGTTTGTTGCAAGCAAATGGCAAGAACTGGGCTTTCTAGAAAAAAAAAAAGAAAAAAAAAAAAAAAAAAAAAAAAAAGCCAGGAAAGCTATCTTGTGGAGTATTTACTGCTGTACAAAGGACTCAGAGCCCAGCAAGGGCCAAACGCTACCAAGATCCTTTGTGCCACCTTGCCAGGAGCCCCCACCACCATCTCACCCCACGGCCTGTCCCAGGACAGAAAAAGATGAGCCTGGCTTTGGAGTGCGATGCTTCTCCCCCACCGAGCCATGTTATACAGCTGTGGGAAAGAAGAAGTCCGTGGCTCTGACTCTCAGGGCTTGCTCGGTATCCTCACGGCTGGCGTTTGCACCACCAGACAGGAAACCAAGGCTTGCCTCTGACTCACCGGCACTGCTGCACACAGCCGCTGGAGCAGAGGAAATCAGAGACACGAGAGCTGCTCGGCCTGAGCGCGCCCAAATGCAGAGCCAGGCTGGCTTTGACAAAGTAACCCTGACTCCATCGAGCTCTGGGGGGTGTTAGGAGGCCGCCTTCCTTTTTTTGCTGCTTGTTGACCGTGCCGCCACATGGCTTGGATCTGTTTTGTGCCCAGATGCCAAGGGGGTTCCCCCCCGGGCTGATGGGTGAGTATTCTCCAAAGCCACCGTGGCATCTCCTACAGTCAGATCCCTACAGACACTGCTCTGCTCCTGTGCCAGCTCCGGGCTTATATTGACTCCAATAATTAATTGCTTTTTCTATTTTTAAATATGAAAGGGTCTCTGTTTGGCTGTCAAGTGCAGTTATCACGGGCATGAAAGAGCCAGTTTTCAGCTGAAATTTATCCAGAGGTTGCTCGGGATTTTCAGGGTAGATCCTGCTGAGCACAGTTCCCTGGGGGCATGACCCTTTGCATCGGCACTAACAACTTCTCAGAGAGCCTGGGGGCCTCTGGGCAGGTTGGCCACAGCTCACACACCTCCGACCTCCCTTTCACTGCAGCTCCACTGAGACTGGGACTGAGCACCGCAGCCTCATTGCTACCCTGGCTGGGCTCGACGCAGCTCTGCCTCCTGCAATTGCCTGCATTGGAAGGTGGATCCTTCCTGCTATAAAGTCCATTTACTGGAAGGGGCAAATAAGGTGCATTTCCTTTCTTTTTGCCAGACTTTCATGGCCATAAAGGCATCACCCTTCTGAGCACTGGGACATGTTCCAATGGTGAGGAAGCACTGCAGGTCCCAGACGGATTTAGGGGCAACAGCACCTGCTTCTCTTTACTGACACAGGATCTCAGCTGCCTCTAGGGATGGAGATTTAAGCTGTATTTTTTCTAATGGGATGGAAATAAATGCAAGCCTGCAACACTGAAGTAAAAGTAGCAGCAGGGCTGGTGCAATGCCTGGCTGAGGGCAGCACAGCAGGGTAAAGCCTTCCACAGCAAACCCAGCATCTCTCTCCCTGGTGCTGTTTGTACAAAGTGCTACAATGGGTATTTCTGTCCTGCAAGTTAAAACAGTAGCAAGCTTTCCCTGCTTTTTGATTTCTTGTGACCTGCGGAGCGAGTAGACCACAGGCTGGCCGGCTGTTTTCCCAGGCTGTGCCGACAGCGCTGAGTTTTTCTGTGAGTGCTTTGGGATCCCCGCAGCTGATCTTGCTGTGCTGCTGCCCACAGCATGTTGGCTGCTGTCACTGGGTGCCACCTCCTCCCTCTGCAGGGTGGGCTTGGCATAAAAAATGGTGCTGGCTGGGCTGGAAACCACCTCTGATGGCTCAGGGATGTGAGAGCCTGTTTGGGTCGCAGCAAAGCTGGCCAGGACTTTCCATCAGACTGCTATGACGTGCCCCACTGCAGTGACACATGCAGCTTCTGGTGATGAGGTTTTGTGGTGCAGCCAGGTCTTGCTGGGGACATCTGACATCCCCTGTCTGTGGGTGGTATCCTTACCCAGCCGCTCACGAGTGCAATGGTCTCTCTGAAAGCAGCTTCAAATGGCTGTCCCCACACCAAGGAAAAGGCTGAGGTTAAATCAGGTTTGCTAGCTCATGTTAGCCAATCCCGATGGCAGACTGACTCACTTTTGGTAAACAGCTGTGGTTGTTTAAGATACTACCACCCCAGGCGTTCGCCTCTGTTGGAGTCACAGCCCTTGTAGCAGAACTGGCAGGAGAAAACAGGCAAACGTGCCCTGGGCTTCCCAGTTCACTGCCTGGCATCTTAGCATGAAACAACCTCCACGTGTTAGTCTCAGTCCTGAGCTAGGAGGCTTGCGGCCTGTGTTGTATTGCTGTCCAGGGCGCTGGGAAGAGATAATCTGGGAGAAAAGGAAGGATGCACAGCTGCAGGGAAAAAGGAACAACATCTTAAAGCACGGCAGTGCAAATTCCTGGAGCCAGGCTTTGAGAGTGAGGGTGGTTTTCAGAAGGTGACTCAAACAACCTTTCTCCCTCTGCTCGGCCTGCTATTATGTGGCAGATGAGCAGTAGGACAACAGTTGAGTGGTGGGGAGGTCGCAGGGACATCCAGGCTCTGCACAGGTACCCCCATTTGTCTGCACGGCGTTGTGATGCCCAGGAGCACACCCAAGGGCTCACATCAGCCAGAGTGGGCTCCAGTGCTCTTGCAATGTTTCTGCAATCTAATGGGGGAGAATTCCTCCTTTCTAGGAAGCCAGACACGCAATGAAAGCAACAAGCAAATAGTTTTCTTAATCAGATCTCTCTGATTAAGAGCTCCAGTAAGGGCTCCAGTAGGATCCTGAATTTTGCTGACAATGTTTCAGAAGGCTAGTATTGGGATTGCTCTGAAATATAGGAAAACTCCCAGCAAGTGAAAAGTGTATGCATATTTCTTATGTTCCATGTCACATAAAGGGTACCTGCAGCGTGGTGCCCCACTCTACCCTCACCAGCACAACCCAGGAGTTCCCACATCACACAGTGGAGAATCACAGCCTCTCGTTTTCACTTGGCCCTGACTATTGAGATGAAGCAGGCACTTGAGATAGCAGTCCTTATATTTTTCCCCTGAGCTGAATGCTGTCTCCGAGATGCTCATGCACCACCTCCTGCAGAAGCCAAAGCCAACGGTGTAACAATACCTGTGCAGTACTGCACAATGTTCAAGCTTTTGGAGAGTTATGGTACAATTCCAGGCTGTCTTTGGGCTTTCCCCCTACCTTGTCTAGCTGCCTACCAATTATAATAAATTGGAAACACTGAACGCTGGAATATCCAATATGAAGGGTCCCTGACACAGCGATGGGTGATGGTTGGAGTTTCCCTTCTCAGAGTGAGTAATGTGACCACGGTCGATTTATCACCGTGACAAAGGCCCAGCTATAGTGACTGGGGACAAGGATATATCAAACCCCAGAGGTTTAACCCGGGATGCATTTCTCCACTACCAGAAAACGGGAGAGTTGGCTCTAGCCCCTAGAGGCTGGAGACCACCCTGTTATTGATCAGCACCTCCTTGTTCCCTCATTTAATTTTTTTTTTTTTTTTTTTTTTACTGAAAACACCACAGGAGTTTTTTTGGGGAGGGAGGGGTGTTTATGAGCTATACATTTTATGCACCATGCTCTGCTCACAGCTGCACCACAGTAATTCGGGAGGCGTGCCATTGCTCATTCAGTAACAGGGCAGAGAAATCCCTGCAAGCTTCTACCTTCAGAGCTGCAACACAGCGGTTTTTCTAAGTAAACAAGAACGTTCCAGGAAAATACAAATGTCAACTCTGGTGGGAGAATTCAACCAACTAAACAAATTCCCAGCATTTGATCATGCTTGTAAGGTACCAGAGACCAAGAAAAAAGTTGCGCTCCCACACAAAACAAGAGCGATATTTTCAAACATGCTAGCAGCATCTGAAGTTAACAAAAAAAAAAAAAAAAAAAGAGAAGAAAAAGAAACCAACAACCTCGGCAGCAGCACAAAACATCCTTTGTTGCCGGACGTGAGAAAAACACTACAGTTCTAAAAAAAGCCATAGGAAGGAAGTGGAAGAACCTCAGAGGCGAGTGGGAGTGCGAAAGGAATGTGGCTGCATTTTTCCCCCTCCCTGCATGTAAGCTCGCTGTTCGCAGCCGAAGGGAGAGCTGTTGGGGGAGTTTTACTATTTGGGAACTTTGTTCTGCAGAAGCGCCGTGCGTATTAAACTGATTGACTCTTCTGGCTTCTCCTTCTGGATTTTGTAGTTAAAAAAGAAAAAAGCAAACACTCAAAGGGCGAGCTGATTTAGGATCCAAGCTCCTGGATCTACTTCTGTAAGCTCAGGAGGATCTCATTTCTGATTTGGAAGTAATACTTTAATTCTTGCAATGTTTTACCAGCCTGATGCTCCTGTTCTTTGCGGGCTCCTTGGTACACCCATGAGCAATGAAACACAGAAAGCAACAGGCACTGAAACACTCGGAGAAGCTCTGAACTGTATTCCTTGTAGCTCCCAAGCCACTCGGCTTGCCAAAAAACAAGCAGAAAACAGAAGAGTCATTTGAAAACAATGTCGTAAAAAGGAAATCAATTTTGTATGCATTTCTGAGATTAATGGCCAGCATAAAAGAGAAAGAATGCCCGGACGGCAAACTGAAGAGGTCTTTATGTCACGCTATGGCAGACACTGATGGGCAGAGCACTGTGTGCTCTCTACACAGTTACCTGCTGCTCTGAAGCACCTCACTGGGCCCGTGGGCCAGCCAGTAGCCCCGTGGCCCAAAGGAATTTCTTGCTAAGCCCCAGCCACTGCTGGCAGCATGCCTCCGAGAGGCACGCACTCGCCACACAGCGCTCCATGGCCCGCGTTCACCTAACCTGAGGGAACACGTTATCGTGGCACCAGGAACCTGAATTCTCTGGAGAGGCAGTGGCAAGAGGCAAAATTGGAGATTTTGAGCTGAAAGGGAAGAAAAGCAATGGAAAGAATAAAAATTTCAATATAGGAGGGATTTCTTTGTTTATTTATTAGTGATATTTATCATCCCACTGCCTGGCTACACCTTGCAGCAACTGAGAAATAACCTACAATTTGTTTTACAGGGAAGTGATCTGAACTCTGAAAGGCTTCACCTTTCATGCTGCCTCTTTACGGCTGTGCAGTGTATTCCCTCCCTTCCCAACCAGCAATATCACTCATATCCAGCATTTCTTTCCCTCGCTCTCCATTATTAACGAGGCCTGCATGAGAGCATACTTTCTGTTTTGTTCTAGAGCTCGTTTGCTCCCCTCCTGTCTGTGGCCACTCCGCGTGTCTCCGCAAGCTGCTGCAGGGAGCGAAGGCGGTTGGGGAGCACGGGGAGGACAGGGAGCAGCAGCAGAAGCCCTCCTGGCAAGCAAAGCGAGCCAAGGATCTGTCTCCCCCTTCCCAAGATGGTGAGAGGGGAAGGCAATTCTGCTTCTTCACAGAAAACGGGACAGAGCCCCCACGTAGCCGGCAGCTACCAGGGCTGCCACGCTCCACGTTCCTGGTTACTAGAGATTTGCTGTTATCTGTGTGTTAATGTGGGGGAGCTTATCTCTGTGTCCAGCGCTTCCTGTGGGAAGGCAGGGGCCTGACTGCTGCCTTGCATTTAGCAGAGCTCCTTATGCTGATGCAAAACAGGTGGGAAACCACCTAAAAGACCCCTCTGCCCCCTCTGTACGGCAATGGTGAGCTGGAATCTCATGTTTTCTCTTCCCTCTTGAGTGCTTAGACAGAGCAGGATTCCCAGAGGTGGTTTGCTCCAAGTTTTTAAGATACTTGTGTAACCACGAGAGCCCTGTAAATTGGAAGTGCAGCATCTTCTACCACTGCCTGATGAGGCAGGGTAAGACACCTCCATTCTATGTGGCAGGGAGGGAGCCAACGAGAGCTGAAGGATGTGCCTAAGGAACCTGTGGGGAGTCTGTGGCAGAGCAAGAAAAGGAGCCATGACTTCCAAACTGGCAGGATAAGTCCTTTCTGACACAGGCCCTCCTTCCTGTCCTTCACCCTGTTCTCTGGGTGCTCTGCTCTGACCTTCACCCAGACCTTTCTCAGGGGTGGTCGTGGCCCCAAGGTCTGTGTGGACTTCTCAGTACTGGTAGCCACCAGCAGCTCAGGGCATGCGAAATGCCAGGGTGATGAGTGACTTCCAAACATACCAATAGGCAGTTCCTGTGGTTCTGCTTTTTTGTTTATGCACATGAAACCAGCACTGATTCTTCTTCAACTCCTTCTCCTCTGAAAGACATCTGGAGCCTGGATGTCCAAGTGAGCCACGGGAGGACGGCCTCGGTGGAACGCGCAGTTAGGAGCTCAGCGCTCGGTCCTGTCTGCATCTTCCTGGGCCATCCTGAATAAACCTCAGTGGAACTGATCTACAGCACCTCTGTTTTTTTTTTCTTTCTTTGTTTGTTTGTTTTCTAGTTGCCTTCCATGTTTCCATGTCCACCAGGCCAGGATTCAGGCTGTGGTGTACATCATAACGCTACCATGAGCATTGTGTCTTATCACCAAGCTCAAGAGATCCAGCCTGCCTGCAGATAGCCCATCATATCTACCACTACACCACCAGCAGAGAGGGACAGACATGATACACACATTGAGCACTTCTAGTGGGCAACATGAACGCTGCCTCCAGTGCCCAGCCTGCTAGCTGTACAGGGCAGCTCCTCCTGCCTTCGTTGTGCAGCTCCTCGAGGTGGGTAGGACCTGTCCCGTACAGCCCGAGGGGAACCCTCAGCTCATGCTGTGATACCAAACCGTAACAGGACACCAGCTCCACGGTGGGAGGCAACACCCACATGCATGGGGAATGATGCTGGGAACATTCCTGGGCGCTCCTCCCATGCCCTGCATGCCCCAGCCCTGCCAGAAGAGATCTGCAGGGGGCCCTGGGCCCCCTGGGCGCTGCCCTCCATGGCACAGCGAGCCCTGATGGGCATGTAGGCAGGAGGACGTTTGCTCGGTGGTGCCTGCTCTTGCGGGCTCGATAGCAACCAGCCAGGACAAAGCCATTCCCAGAAACTGTTCTGCTCTGACATGAAGCAGCATGAAAGGTTAGATCCGTGGGTTTTTCTCGGAGGAAAGCGCACTGCTGCTTGTCATTCATGGCACTGGCAGTATGATGCTGGTACACGCTGCAGGCACTCTTCCCCTCCACTTTCCATCTCCTCCCTTGGTTGACTGGGGCATTCTCCTTCCACCACCACCAGAATTTATTTTCTACTCGCTGGCTGTCACTGTGTCTGGTGACTTCAGGCACCAACAACAGCTCCAAATTGGCTGTCGCAAAGCTCGAGCGGTGCGGAGCAGCCGGTACCGAGCGATTCAGCACTTAGCTCCTGATGCAGGCGGTGAGTGAGAGGTGAAAGTGCTGCAACCCATTACCCAGCCCCTGAGTCAGCCCGGGCCTTTTTTTGTTTGTTTGTTTTCTTTACAGCAATCTCTTGAGTGGTTGCAGAAATGCAAACAGCAAGCGCTCCTGACAGATTGAAAACAATTAGGAACGTCTCAGAGTCACTGGAGCAGAGATTTTGTTATGATAATAAAGAATGTTCTTTGCTGGTGTATTATTTTAAAAGGAGAAAATTAAAAAGAAATATATCATGAAGGAGCTGACAGTGCTCAAAACCCACATCCTGTTGTTATCCATGGGCCTGGTACTATATACTGCTGGCAGCTGTGAGATGAACTTTCCCATTAGGCCCCTTCCAAGCCCTTAACCCTGACCCAAAGGGACCTTCTTTCTCTCTTTTAAAGGGAGAGAGAGAAATCAATCTCCCTGCTGATTCAGCTGTGGGCCTCTTATGTCCAAAGAATATTAGCACTGCAAAAAGAAGGGGGAAAAAAAGTGCAGATTGAGTTTTTTTAATGATGTGGATCGGTGATATTTATGGACTAAGGTTCCTATCCCTGGGACCCATTTGATGCAATCAAATCACTTTCATAAAGCATCAAAGACTCAGATTCTAAACCGAAAACCCTTGTTTGGTCTTAATTCCTTCCAGCATACTTACAACTAATAATTTCCAAGACCAGATTAAAGGCACAGATACTGCTACTTCTAGCTCTTGTAAACTTCCTTCTGCAGAGCTGCCTTACTTGAGAGCCACGGACACTTTTCTCAGGCTTTTTAGCAGCTACACACACGTCCTTTTAATTGCCTAAGACAAGAGGAGTTCCTTTCAAGATGTTCTACTGGCTCTCCGCTCTTACTGTCAAAACTTGCTTGCTCTCCCTCTTTCGCCAGTTCTCTCTTCAATTTCAGGCTTCTAGGAATACATTAAGCTACATTTTTTAAAAAGGCACTGTTTGGCCTTCCTGTTGTCTTCTTAGCTGCCTTGGTTTACAAAAAAGGAGAGAGAGGAAGGAAGGAAGGAAGGAAGGAAGGAAGGAAGGAAGGAAGGAAGGAAGGAAGGGAGGGAGGGAGGGAGGGAGGGAGGGAGGGAGAGAGGGAGGGAATGAAAGAGAAAGAAAAAGAAAGACAAAGAAAGAAAAAAAAAGAAAGAGAAAAAGGAAGGAAAGGAAAGGAAAGGAAAGGAAAGGAAAGGAAAGGAAAGGAAAGGAAAGGAAAGGAAAGGAAAGGAAAGGAAAGGAAAGGATAAAGAACGCATCCACACTTAACCCTAAAGCTCAAATCTTTTCAATCTTTGTAAAATGCTTACAGTGCCTCATTTAGAGGCAGAAGTAAAAAGTTCACCAGAAATGCCCCCATCTGGAAGCATTTACCGGCTTAAGGTATCTCTGTCTTTTGCCATGTTTCTATGAAGTCACATTTACAAGCTAAGCCAGTCTTTCTGCTCAGATAGTCAGGATACAGAGGCAAAACAGACTTTAACCCAGAGCCTTGTGGGTTGAGGATACTGTGTTGTATTATGCCACTCTCACAAAAATCCTGTTTGTGCAGCACAGCCTGCAAGACATGCACTGAGAGAAGAGAACACAGCCCATTCAGGAGGTCTTGTACCCCAGCCAGAGGTTTGTGTCTGGTCCTGTGTGCCCAGAGCGACTCCTCTGGAGTTTCTGAGAGCAGATATTGTTGGTCCCTGAGGGGGTACCTTAGCTTCTCCCCAGCTCAGCTGGGGCAGGTCCAAGCAGGGAAGCTAGAGGTGCACAACTGGAGCCAGCTCTTTGGAGAGCTCCAGCCAAGGCGAGCAGTCCTGACACCTCTGTGAAGATCAGCAGGTCAGCACACCCCAGGCTCACCACAGAGGTAGCTCAAGGAGCCCTCCCGGCTTCTTGGAGCACCCTCCACAGCTCCCAGCATGTCCCATCCACATGCACCAGCACCCACTCGCATGTCCCCACCATGGTCCCAGGGTAATCCACGTCACCTCTGCTGGTTTCATATGGCTTCCTATTGACCCAGCTGTGTCCAAGCCATCGTTATCACAGCAGCTCTCATGTCCTCTGTGTGCAGGTGATGTCCATGCACAGTCAGCTTCTTCAATGCAAGACCTCCGAGAAGTACAGGGAACAAAAGTCTGCAGGAAGATGCTTCTGGAGCTGAAGGTGCTGGGCAGGCTCCAGCATCTCAAATGCTTTTGCCATGGTCCTGGACACAGAGGACAATTGGGAGGGAAGGAAAAAGGGAAGAAGGGAGGGTGCTACTACATAGTACTGTGAGAATCCCTCCCTTCAGCCTGTCATCAACATTGCCATGGGGGCAGAGGAGGTGGCTGGTGTTAGCAGACCAGTAGCAGGCTACAGTGCTGCTTAAACCCCAAATTAATCCAGGTAATACTTCGTTCCTCTGACAGCAGAAGGCTGGATGAACGCACTCTAATCCCACTACATTTTGCTTTTTTCTAACTTTGGTATCTAATGTGGTATCCAGGTTGGAAAGCTCGGACCTGAAGGTTTTCCCCATTGCATCTGCGAATGAACCCAGCAGAGGCTTTCCTGACCTGGGGAAGGGATGAAATTTAACTCATTCAAAGAGCAAAAGCGCTGTAAGATCCTTGATGATGAAGCAGTATGGAAGAGCTGGGTGCTCAGGAATTCTGATTCAGCCTCCCCTGTGCCACCCCCAGAAATTACAATCAGGAATTGACTCAAAAAAGTGTTTTTTTTTTTTTTTTTTTCTTTTTTCCTTTCTTTTTTTTTCCCTAAAAAACAAGCAATAGTAAAGGAAGGAAGTGTTTTATCAGACTCCTAGCTTTGAAATCACTATGTTCATCTCTCCAACCTTTCTTCAGCTCCTGAAAGGGACAACTCTGAAGTTTTCACTAAGCAATGGTGAAAATCTAGATTTCAAACATACAACATGACCTAGGAGGAGCCACAGTAGCTCAAGGGACTTGAGTGAAACACTGTGAGGGCTGTGTCTACTAAAATCCTCCCTCTCATAGCAATGTAACAACACAGCTTGTGTCAGGGATGTGCTGTGCCTGCTGCAGGGATCTCAGAGCTAGAGGGAGGCTGTGGGGCTCAGCCATGGGGCAGAATGGGCCATGGGGAGAGACCTACACCCTTGGAGGAATCATGGCACAAGAGGGTCTGGAGACTGAAGTGAGACCGTCCTCCAAGGCGAGACTGCTGCCACTGCTGGGCGAGCTGGCAAGCCCCCAGGGGTAAGGTGTTATCATCCTTCTAATTAGCTGCTGAGTTAGAGTCCCGGATTTCATCATTTCGTGGAGCACATAAGAGGACTCCAGGGGGAAGGAGTCTTAGCACAATGCACACTTTCAACATGAAAACGGGGCTGCCAGAATCACATCATCTTTTGGCCCGTGGACTTAACACAGCGGAGGACAGGAATGTGCTGAAAAAGGAAAGCGCTCTCTGCTTCTGAGCAGCCCCTAAGGTTGGAGATGTGACAGAGGCTTTGAGGGGAATGAAAATTAAAAAAAAGAGAGTTAGCTATTTGTCTAAAAAAAAGTTAAAAGAAAAAAAAATCAACAGAATATATCCATGTGTAATAATCTAATTGTGTGAACAGTTTCATCACATCACAGGCCTGATAAGAAGGATCACAGGGAGAACAGTTTCCGTGGGCTTCTTATTTAGAGGGAGGAGATCTAGAAGAGATAAAGGAGCTGGTGATAGAAGGGACAGCCTGGGAGTTGGGAGTTACAGCCATGTTGTGTTGTGGTCTTTAAGACTTTAGGCTTTAAATGACTAATGAGAGGTGGTGAACGCTGCAGGTGGCTTCACCAGCACAGCTCCCCACCCCAGGGCTAGCTCCGGTGTCTGCCACCACCTCCTCAGGCACCCGCAGCTCCAGCAGCGACCTGGGGACCTTTACTTCCCTCTTGGACACCTTCTTGCCTTGTCCTACCTATAACCGATGGCTGGGAAAGAAAAGGTTAACATAATTAATCTTCTCTAGTGCCTGTCACTGCAAGAAAATGAGGTTTCCTGTAGCAGGCAGATAATGCTGTCTTAGCCATCACTCCGAAGCCAGCGGAGCTCTCAAGCCTTCACATATTCCCTCCAGAAATCCCAGTGGACACAGGGCCCTGGTGTGCCAAGCTCCACAAAGACACAGGTATGCCAAAATCCAAGAAGCTCTAATAAAGCGCTCACAATTGCCTCGGGGATAACAGCCCGTGCTGTTGTTAGCAGTGGGGAAACTGAGGCATGGACAGGCAGGGATTTGCTCATGGCCACACAGAGGCTGAGCGGCCAGGCTCCAAGCTCTGCCACCACCCGTCTCAGCTGTGCTCACCCCTCTAGGCCACGCTGCCTGCAACCAGGAAAAAACAAGGAGCAGGTCTGCAGTTCGGCAGCTTACAAGACTATAAATATAGTTCAAGGTTGCGGTGCTACAATAATAACTCACAGGAGTGAAACCCGAGCCCTTTCTGCGTGTCTGTGTGTAACCAGCACTGGGAGATGTGTTTATAACACAGCTCAGAGATTTCCTCTCTATTGTACTTCAAGCAAATGAGTGCTGCAGCAAACATTGCCGAAGACAAAATATTCTGTTCGTGTGGCTGTGCTTTCTCCATCCTCCCTTCCCTTCCTGGTGCTGCTTTCTTTCTTTCCCTCCCTGGCACTTGCTCTTCTCCCTGCCATCACCTGTGTACCAGGTGCACACCAAACTGTAACCAAGAATATGGAGGAAAGGTGGCTCTCCCTGCCTTCCCTCCAACGCCGTGTGGGTCACCTAGGCAGGGTCACTGCCTCCTTTCCCTCTGGTATGTGCATCCAGAGATGTTAGTTTTTCAGCTTCTTTGCCCTCTTTCCTTGGCTGTCTTGCTCTGAGCAAACGGCAAGGCACAGCCAGAGTCATGGACAAGCTCCTGGGCCAGCTCACCTCCACTTTTTTTGGTTGGTTGTTATCTCACCTTGTGTTTTCAACACACTCATCAATTATCTTTTCTGTAAAGAAGTCAAGGGCTTCACTTACATTCATTCACAGGGTTTGCTTCATGAGCTCCTCCCGTGAATTTACTCCGTACGTCATAACGCCGCTTTTTATTTATCCCATTCAGTCTCTCCTTTAGGCCGGCCTCCCTGGACAGCAGCCTCATCATTTTGTGCCACTGTCCCAGGGCAAGGGCTTGGACACTGGACCCTATCCTCTGGATCTCTTTTGGCGTTCCTGCTCTCGTTGGCTCGGCTCCTTTCCCTCCCAGCACATCCCAGCTACACTGGGGGCACTGCAGGCAGGGACCCAAGCTGCTTTGTGCCTGGAGGCCAGCCAACGAATGCCCTGTTTGGGGTGCTTTCATGTACCATGTCAGCGGGTACTGAGGAGGCTCAGCATCCCGAGGCATCATGGCCAAGGTATGTGGGAAACAGTAGCACCGCAACTGAGCAGACACTCAAAGATTAGTCTGTGGAGCCTCATCCCCTGTGGAGCCTCATCCAGCTGAAATCTTTAGGTGAAGGTCGTAACCAGTCGCAGTCATGTCGAATAGTAACTCCCACAAGCACAGTTTGCACCAACTGGTTCAAATGCATCACATTCCTACTCATTAAAGAGGAGGAAACTGCACATAAATTCTGCTATTGCATGGGCTGGACTCAAACCCCAGCTATCAGTTCATATCTTGTTGCAATCATAAATCTTCTTCAGTGACAGCAAGTTTTTATCAAGAAGTAACCATATATTCCTAATATCTGGCAGCTGGCCTAAGATCCATAGTTTATAAAACTTGTTTTAAAATAAGCCGTAAAATTTGTTACATATATTACTGTAAACCCCCAGGGTTTAAAATGCAAGAGTTGGACCACAAAATCATGAGACCGACTTAAAAAAGCAATCCAGGAGATTTAAAAAAGCAAATAATGAAAAGAATACAACGTTTACTCACTACCAGCTTTCTGAAGCTAAATTGTTAATGTTAACACATTGCTCAAATGCTCACATGTTTTTCTGTACAACCATGATGGGGTCAAATACTTTTGAACAAGCTTAAAATTTTTACTTTATCACTTTCTATCAGGGGCTGAAATAAATAAATAAATAAATTAGTAGGATTAGAACTGGCTATCACAAATGGATGAATTCACTGCACATACCAAATGAAGTTGGCCATTATGGGGTAAATCTTTTTGCTAATAATGACATTGACTATGATGGAGTTGTGCCAGAAGTCCGATTCCATTCTGGTTAAGATCAGAACATCATATTGTCCCACGGATACTAGCAGCCATTCAAGTAAGTTGTCATAGCTGGCAAAAAAAGCCAGACCTGCCCAATCCAACACATTCTTCTGACAAAAAGGACCAGAATGATACAATGGGATCTTCATGGGCATTAGAAGGAGTTGGAAAGGGTGAGGCGATTTGGCAGGTGTGGAAATGAGATTGGGAAAAACAAGATAAATATTTTCCCTGTGAATAATTGTCCACAAGATCTGTGAGACAATAAAATCCAGCTTGCTGGAATAACTCTGGTCTGTGAAAGAACGGTCTTAGGTGAAGATGATGTGGAAGCATAAGTGAGAGCAAAGGAGCATCCCGTATGAACGCGGCACCGTGTGAAGGGAGGCTGGCTTTGGGAACAGCAGTGTCTGGTGTGAATTGTGCAGCCCAAATCTTGCTCAGTCTTGGAAGCAGGACAGCACAGCCAACAGCTTCCAGCGGATCCTCCGGGAAAGGAATGCAGCTTCTGTTATTTGTACATGACGTTCCCATCACAGAGGTACTCCTTTTTTGTAAATATTTTGGGCTCTACTCAGACCACCTCCTCTAGGTATCTAATGTAGCACCCTGTTGCTTTGGTACCTAAGGTCAAAAGAGGGGCTTATGTACATCGAAATTGCCTGGGCACAATCTGGGCACAATCAATACATAACCTGCTCACCTGGCATCATGTCTAAACTAAGAAACCTACTTGTTGTAGGGACTTTCCTCTTTCCCTCCATGGCCTGTACAGTGAGCTGGAGTAAGCCAACCTCGGGTAGCAGGTGGCTTGAATCACAACCAAGGTAAGCACCTGTTGCAGACAGCCTAGAGATGCCCATTTTATTACCTTCTTGTTATTGATTTTGATTTTTTTTCATGTCAATATTGATTTCCAAGCCCCCACAGACCTCTGGTACAAGTGGCATCCAAAGATGGATAGAGAGGTGAAAAGATTGTACTTGCTTGAGAAAAATATTGTCTCGCATACTTGAAATTCTGTCTATATTACCTTTAGAGCAGCGTTTGGGCCTAAGTGTTTGGCTGGGGCTGGAAAAGTTTGTAGAAAAAATGTATCCAAGTAATCTTTTCTCTAGGCCTTGGGTTGGTGGTTGCGTAGCTTCCCTGAGGTTGCTGAAGCCCAGTGGCAGGTGAAGGCTTTGTAAGGCCCTCTGGAAGGGCTGAAGCCCAAGCAGGAGGTGACTCTGGCCCACGTCTACCTGGAGTAGGTGTGCTCAGTCCCGAGCAAGCAGGAGGCCCTGTCTCAAAGAAAGGAGCGCCATCCTGCACAGGCAGCTCTCAAGAGGCCTATGCACCTTCCCGCTCCACCGTGTACCACCAGCACATGAAGCCATACAAGCAAAAGGGAGGGCTTTGCCCCTACAGGAAGCCTTAAAACCTATACTGGAAATCCTTCCTGAAGATGACGTGTTTGGGAACAAGCACACTTCAAGAAGGGTGTAAGGGGAATATCACTACCTTGTCAACTACAAAGGATCCGGGAGCCCCTTGATTTCATAAGGTATAAAAATATTTACTTTATCTATTGGATGGTGCCAGAGGATTTGAATATCCTGGAAGTTTGGCTGTCCTTAAACTGATTTACTTTTGTAAATAATTGATAGGACAAGAGGAGAAAAGTGCTTACAAATGACTCTGATAGACACAAAAGGACTTTCTTGCACTCTTAAACAACACAAACTGACAACAGAAAGGAAATTTGTAGATATTGCTGCACCTTTCAGCCAACCCAAACATGTCCTTTCTCACACACAGCTGAACGAGGTCACTTGTGTATTTTGATTCCTAAACCAACAACATAACCCAATGTCCCTGCTCAGAGGCCCCCACTGCTACCGATGAGCAAGCTATGGCGTGTTCCTGGGTACAGCGATGGTGCAGGTTCCCCACACAAATGTATGGTCCAGCCCGATGTACTGGGTAAAACCACCACACCCTACCTTGCCGTGAGAGGAGCACCCTGGGCATCCTCTCCTGCTGGGATGGGTAAGCATCCCATGGGCTCTCATTGCTCGCTGGAAGCTGTGAGGCTCTCCTGGGTTAGAGGCCAAGATTTTCAAAAGGAGCAGAGGGAACTGGATGCATGACAGGACTCCCTGAAGCTGCTCTGAACATCCCAACTGATGGCTGAAATTCCAAAGTTACAGCCTCTCAGACACTGGTGAAGGTTCCTGGAAGTGCTGGCTTTGAGGCAGACGTTGATTACCAAGGTTCATCCCTCTCCCTTCTCCCAGGAAGGCTGTTAAAAAGAAATTGCAGGGGTGGAGAGTGGTAACAAAGCCATGTCTTTTCTTGTTTCCCTTATCTCAGCCCTACTTCCAGAGCTTAATTTTGGCAGAAGTGCCAGATTCACAGAATTATTTGCATTTCCTCTGGGCTTAAAGAAAAGAAAGAAATGGAAAAAAAAGAAAAAAGGAAAAAAAAAAAAAAAAGAGAGAGAGAGAGGCCCAGACTATACAGGAGTATGTACAGAGGAAGAGAAAAAACGCTTTTCGTCAAACTACCCAGAGTTCATCTCAGTCACAACCTGTACGGACATATTCTCTCTTCAGACCAGTCCAGACACACAAGAAACTCCACGCTTGTCAGCAGTGTAACTGGAAGAGCTGGGCTACGTGGCATTTAACAGGCACACTCTCCGAAAACGCAGGGTATTATTTTGATTATTGTGCCAACCTTCAGCCCTCCTTGTCTCTGGGGATTTCACTATATGTATTTGAAGGCATCAGCATTTCTGTTACCTAAACCTCTGCTCACAAGGGCTTATGCATCTGCTACAAGCTTTCATTCTGAAATTAGCTGTGCAGTTTATTCCTCTGCATATGCTTTTAATAATTGAAAAGCAGCTATGATCTCCTCAGCTGAGTGGCATTTTGCAGTGCATTTGTCCATATTGAGAACTATGTCTGCTTAATATTTGCAAACCCAGATAAATAGAAACAAAAGAAAGGAAAAACAATTTACAGCTTTCCAGCTCACACACGTACAGCAACATTTTTCTCTACCAGCAAATGCATCACAAACACATTTAGAGCAAGAGCAGCGCATGTGAGGAGTGCCAGGTCTTTGAAATTGTTTATTTTACAACCAATTAGACCAATTGTCCGCAACCTAAAAATTCTCTTTGTTGGCAGTCACACCAGGGAAGCAGGAACCTCTGCTGAAACGGCCTACTAGCGTGTGGATGTAAATGTAATTGCTAAATCTGTTTCTTTTATGGTGAGAAGGATAACATCTGGTTAATTTATGCACAAAACTCTACTACTTTAAAAGAATCTACTCACCTCTAATTGTATGCCATGCAGCAAGCTGATCACTATTTGTGCATGCAGTGAAAGGTACGGAGAGGAAACGATGACCTGTAAGGTATGACTGGCCTCTGCAGTTTTCCATACTCTTCCTGTCCAGCTCAGGGACATGGGAACAGAGCTGCCTTCTCTCAAAGGTATCTGAACTGCTTTTCTAGGAGATATGCACTGGAGCCCCTTGTCCCGCAGAGCACTTCAGAGAGGCCCCAACTCTCATGGTTCTTAAGCCCCCAGTGCATCCCCACCCTCATGGTTGTTCAGCTGTGTCTGAGCATCTGCCCATGACATTTTTCCAGAGGGTTTGAAGGTAGAGGCAAAAAATGCATTCAATGTTAGGTGCTTTTGAAAAATTATTCCCCAAACTTCAAAGAGGCTTCCTTGAAAATTCAGGTAGTGGCCAAGGGGGGCAAGTCAGGGCAGCAGAATCAGAGCAGGTTGAGACAGAGCAGGGAGCCCCTGAAGCAGGGAGCCCCTGAAGCAGAGACCAGTGGTTCACGACCAGTAGCAGGGAGAAGGGGAAGCCAATCACGAGACCAGGCAACAGTGGTCTGGTCAAAGCAATGAGTGAGGAAAAACATCTTTCTGACAGCAGTTGGAATAAACTCCTTTTCCTTTCTGTTCACACTGCTTTTACATTTGGAGGCTTTCTAGAGATGGCTTTTCAGAGTGCACTTTCTGCACTCTCAAATTACAGTGATGAATTGCTCCTTTCAGATAGAGCTGAAGTTTTACGCAAGATTTTTAACTCATATCTCTGCCTAGTTCTCAAATGCCCACTCTCCGGGCTCAAATACAAAGTCCTGGTCTCAGGAATTGTTCCAGTTTGGGTTCCTCACACCAAGCAATGCTCACGAGCAGGACTTGGGCTGCATAATGAAGTTCAGAACTGTGAAGAAACATTAAAAAAAGAAACTATTGCCCAAGTGCTCATGGTGTGACTTGCACTGGTTTTACCAGAAGTTCTGACTTGCTCCCAAGGCCAGAAACATTCCCAGGAATGCACATCTAGTGTACATTAGTCACTGTTGGGCTAAACAGCAAAACATGCTGTGTATTTGAGTTATCCTCAGTTTAGGGCCTGTAAAGAGTCTACTTTTCCAATAGACCTTTTTTTAATTTAGCCCCATTTGCTGAAGATTGCCCATTTAATGCAACACATCATTATGTTTTTATTGTTAGCTTTTTATGAACTGTACCAGATTAGCTGCAGAGAATTTACACTAGATGCCCTAATTAGACCTTTATAGGTAGCCATAATTTTCTTTTCATGTACCCATAAAGACTGATAAATTAATCTGCAGGAACATGAACTCCGTCATCTTTTCTCCCTCTTCACCACTCACTCCTTGTTCTGATAAAGCCCTAATGAACTCACTTGCACAATTCCCTTCTGTTTTGTTTTCCTTTAAAGGCTAATTTCAACTAGACAATTCAACCAACTGCAATATTTTTCCATATATGATGCCAGAGAATAAGCAGCAAGCATGATCCTTTCTTATATGATTTAATCATTTCCATTCTGAGTAGAAAACGATCCATCAACAACGGCAAACAAAGAGGTGTGATCTGTAAGGTAACTTTGGATCATTTATTTAACAGAGAGGAAAAGCAGGCAGCATAATAAACAGTAAACACCTCAGCTGCTAACTGTCAGTTAGTTACCAAAAATGTCAGAGGAGAAACAGAATCTCTCTGAAAACAATAGCAATAGAAAGATATTTCTCACTTGCAGCTTTGAATATGCCTCTCACACAGAAAGACGGCACTCTTAAAGGACCTGGTCTCCGATTCAGCCAAAAAACAACAACACATTTTGAAGCAGCAGTCTTAAAATCTTCCTCAAATATATCCTTAAAAACTCTGCTAACGAGAACAGAATTTGGAGGTGGGAATTGGATAGGGCTGTGTTGCTTTAGAAGGGATGACTATCTACCCTACCTACCTGGTTGTTGCAGGTTCCCTATCACATATTTTGTGTCCCTCTCGTGACAGAAATCAGTGAAAACAAACAATATGGTCGGTTCCTCACTGCTGGCACCCAGTGTGGGCTGAAGACCATACCTTTTGCTGCACTAAGTCCTTATCAATGGCTTGTCTTCTTAAAGATTGGCCCAGAATCAGCAATTGTGGCAGGGCCTCCAAAATGGCTAACTGCAATCCTAGGCATGAGTGCAATTTTCTTCTTGGGTACTGAAATGAAAGGGTGCTCAGGCAATATAGTACAACCATCAGCTACAAATGTGGAAACTGTGCTTGCTAGCTGACTACTCGAGACACATCAGGTAAAAATGTGGTGCTTAAGTGTTCTTGGGTATGCTCCAAAAAGGACACGACATCCAAGTGTCTGCTGTAGCCCACTACACCAAATGCTAAGGGAGAAAAAATGCAATTGAAGAAGAAAAACCCGGGGGTGGGGAAGTCTCACCACAGATAGTACCCGCAGTGAGCGGTGCGGGAGCTGAGTCACCGCTGGTGCTTGCTCTGATCACGGCATGTGGAGGAAGTTGGGATGAGGCCTTCACGCATGCTGGAACCTGAAGGTCCCACCACAAAGCTCTCCTTAAGCAGTGCATCGTGGTGTTCCCCAGACTCCTCTTTTACTAGGGAAGGATTTTTTTTTCTTGATTTTCTAAAGAAAAGAAGTGTATGTGATCCTGTCCCATGTGTACGTGCATCTGCCTAGCATTAACCTGCAATTCTTATATTTGCTGGCCAATTTGAACCCAAACATTCAGATATCAATGAATCTGAGACCATTTTAGGTAACTATATGCAACAGGCAGATAGATAAGAGAAAGCAGAAGCATATTCGTGATCCCACCGAACCAAAGGTGCAAGATGACCGATTCCTTAACAAACATCGGTGAATCCACTCGAGGCAGCCAGGCTCAACTTGCCCACATAACAATGGGATGTGTTTCAAGGGGATGTTTCCCCAACACCATCTGTGTCTGTGTAAATCCGGCACTGCAAAGCGCCATCGGGGCTCAAGTCCACCCCAGAGCCAGGTGCCTAAATGGGAAACCCCCAGCTGGCCTCTAGACCCATGAGCCTCCTGCACCGATCAAGGGCAGTGGGTGCCCTTCTGCCACTGCCCAGCTCTCACCTCACTTCTCACCCCCATGCAGAGAACGAAGGGGTGCCTCACACCATGCCATAGCCCTCATCCATTGCACAAGGTCTTCAGGAATTATTTTCCAGCAGATCTGCTTCTGCCCTGGGCTAAGCAACCAGAACCTCAACTGCTGGCAGCACTGCAAAATTTAAACGTCCCAAATCTCGCCATTATGGATCAGGCAGCCATGCTCCTAATCTGTGCCTCTTGGTTATTAACATCTGGTAATTATTATTCAAAGCAACAAAGGTAAAAAAAAAAATGAAAGAAGTACATGAAGATGGGGACAGGAGTGGAGAGCACATAGTTCAAACTCCCCCTAGGTGTAATCATTCCGAGAGTGTAATGAATTTCATACCAAGCACCAGTCTTGCCAGCCTCATTTAATTACAGGGCCATATATGTAACCCCATCAAATTAAGTAATCAGGGACACAGTTTGGCTCCTGGGCTCAGTCAGTGTCTTGATTACATTGGGAGAAAGAATATTGGGCCTTTGGAACCATTACATCCCACGTGTGATTTTTCATATTATTATTATTACTGGCAAACACCCAAGAAGTGTTTTTACAAATACGTGGCTCACCAAATAAATCTGAAAGGCCCGTGGAGCTCTCAGCAAAGAAATGCTCCTTAGCCCTGTCTTATGGGTAATTTGGAAGGGGTTTTGCTCAAGTGAGGATATGTTCCCAATAAATAAAAGACTCTTTTTTGTGGTGCTTGCACGCATGGCAGCAATGCCAAACCTACCATGTGTTCTGCACAAACACTGGCATCATGGTGAATGGCATCAGCTACCAGGTGCTGGCACTGTGTGTGTTACAGGGCTCCCAGAGGGAGCAGGTTCATTATCCATGTCCTCTGGTGTTCTCATCTGCCTTTGTTTAAACCCAGAAACTGAGAAATGCAGCCCTAAAAAAAGAATTGTTCTTGCTGCCCTCAAGGCTGGTATTGCTTTCTGCCACCTGACGCACCACGACAGGCTCAGCCCCATCCTCATCCCACCTCATCATGCACTCACAGAGTCTCATTTGGGCTGGCCAGAGACTTTCAGAGGCAGGTGTCCAGCATTTGGCTCACAGCCTCAGGTAGAGCTAAGCCACGTAGACGTGAATCACTGCGTTGTGTGGCAGCAGTTCACGCTATACCTCTTTCCCCAGCCGGCAGTGCTGCCCAACTGTGACCATGAATTGTGCTGCCTGAGAGTAGCATTTACACAGTTGTCATGAAATGGCCTAATTCTGACAGGCACAGAGGGAGCTTTTGGGGAAATACAAAAGCCCCAGGAACTCAGCACCATCCCTAAAGTGGCTGAATGTTCATAGGATGGGACCTTTTGGTCAAGCCTATGTTGTAGTCAGCTCAGGTACCCTGCGCACGCTAAAGAGGATTACAGTTGGGTTTTAGGGATTGAATGGGATCTGCTCAATGCCTTTGCTATTCAGTAGGAACAAAATAAAAGCATGATCTGTGTATTTTAAGAGAAGGATCTGGCCTGCACTTTTTTACAAATTTAAAACATTTCTTTACTTTAATCCTCTAAAGTTCTTTATGTCAGAAATCATTCAACAGAGTTGGACCAAACACCAGTGGTATCCCCAATGTAATAGCACCACTCCCCAAGCATTCAAAAATCATGAGTCAGATGCCCCCCTCCAAAAGAAAAATCAGACTGTTGGCTTCAAAACCCGCACATAAAAACGTAATCAATTCCAAATATGGTTTTGGATTTCTTAGGATACTGGGGTCATGTTTCAACCAGTTTTCTGACACCAAAAGAACTAGAAATTGTATTTGTTTTTCAAACCAGAGCTGAGAGATTCTCATATAATCCATTGTTTCTAGAAGCTGGGGTTTTAAGCAAAATAGCAAACACTGGCTCATGATAAAATCACAGAGCTGGCAGAGCTGAAAGGATGATACTTTTCTCCTACCATTAAAAGCCTGGCAAGGAAGGGAAAAACACTGAGATGTTAAAAAGGCTCTAAACAAACTCTCCTTGTGCATAAAAAGCACCTATTCTTCAACCTCTGCCCCGTGCATTAAAGTTGATATGGATCAAACTCATTTCATTAAACCATCACTGCTGACCAGCACGGCTGTCTACAGCAAGACTGCACTGGAGACCTCTTTTTGTGAAGCTTTCACTACCTTTCTGGAGGTGCCACTGGGATGTGAGGACATTCATGTCCCAATTCCAAGACACTGGGATAAATCCTGAGTCCAAGACATGGTGGCCTCCTCTCCTTATGGCCAGCAGCCGTGCAGACAGAGCTCTATGCCATGTCTCCATGTGGTCTCCAATGCCAAGTGCTCTGTCCCATGGCCCATGGCCTCCTCCTGTCCCTTCTCCTGGCACAGAGCTTGTCTGTGTGCCTGCTGGCATGCTGAGCCATGGGGCAAGCCCAGGCGGGTGAGATCTCTGAGGCTTCAGAGGATGTATTCTGGTTGGGTCCAAGGCCTATATGTGAGCTTGCTGTCAGTACGGAGAGTAAACCTCAAGGGATGCCTTAGGGCCTGTTGGACCTGTATCATGGAAGTATCCCAAAAGCTTTTATCTCTGTCTAAAATGGTCTTGTTTGCCTTTCTCCTCCTCTAGCAAACATTGAGGGGCAGGGCATATTTCACCTGTTTGTAGAGAGCTCTAGGCAGGAGCTATTCACTCAACTCCCTTTTTAAAATAAATAAATAAATAAATGGCATAGTGGAAGAGAGTGAGCATTTCTAAGGTTACAGTTTCTCTAACTTATTTTGGATGTTCACAGACCAAATCTTTCCTCTCTGCAGACCCTAAAGGAACCCAGGGAGATCAGCTCTGCTGTAGATGCCTGAGACGCCTGCTGGAGGAGGGTGCCGGAGGACTCAATAGCTGCATGCAGACTAAGACCTTATTTAAGCCAAACCTCCTACACAGTTATATGATAGGATTGGCACCTGCCTCCTTAAGGAACAAGGAGAGATGACCGTTTCCTACATCACCATTCAAAGCCCCCAGTCACTCCCTAACCACGGGGAAAACCAAGCCTGTAACCACCAACAAAGTAAGGTTTGCATCCAGCTCAGATACAAACTGTTTCTGTGCTCAAGAGAACAGCACTATGCCTAAAATGTCATTTATAGCGTCATGTGTCTCCTCTTGGACTCCTCAAACCACATCAAAACCGCTGTCCCCAGCCAGCTTTTAACAGGAGTTGACTAAAGCCAATGAGAAATTGGCCATAGCTGTATGAATTATGGGCCTGTAGTTTTTTCCTCGTGAAAAGACATAGATATTTTTATTATAACCTCTGCTCTTTGCTGTCCTCAGTATTTTGCTCATGTTTGTAGGAGCTTTCTACAGAAATAAGTAGCCTGTGTCCCATCTGGGAAGCCCGAATAGCCACAGGAGAACATTTCCTACTGTGGGTACTGACTGACCACATGTAACAACACTGAGCTCAGCTGAAAGGCCGTCCATATGCACTACCAAGGAAGTTTTTAAAGATGCCCTTTGAATTTAGGGGACACATTTCACATGGGAATATCACCCTGGCTTCCTCAGCACGTCAGTCCGCTTCAGGTCTAGGAACAAACGTAATGGTCAACTCAGGTGGGAAGCGTAAGGACTGATTCGGCTAAAGCTGGAATCCATGTCACCAGGAGGATCAAAATATTGATAGTCCTGCTTTCCAGAGAGGGAGAATTTACACAATACTCCGGGAGAATGCCAAGCCAGGCTTTGACTGAAAGGCAGTTGTTGTTCTGAATCCTCTAATGCTGGGCTTGACCACAGCACTGACTGCCTTGCTTGGCTGAATCATAAAGCATGGGTTCATTTGGTCTCAGACTTACTAACCTGCTCAAAAATATTCTAAAAGGCAGTTTAAAATGGGAAGGAAGGAAGGAAGGAAGGAAAAAAAATAAGGAAAGGAGGCATAGTACTACTTTTTGATCCTGGAGTGATTGTAGTAACCGTAATCTTTTCTATCTGGCTGCTCTTCACAGTAAAGTAATGAAAACGATGTCAAGACATAATAATTTGCTAAACATCCAGAGGGTAAAGGAAACCCAAATAATAGGCAGCGTAGATTTAAAATGAGTGTTTCCTTTTTTGTTAAAAACACACAGTTGCCAATGGATAAAATCTAATTCAGCATGCCAGAATAGGGCCACTGTGATGTGGTTTGAAAACTGGCTGAAGGTTCATAACCAAAGGCTGATGCTCATGTAAATGTAATGAGTTTTGCCCTGCAAGGCAAAGCATGAATCAGTGTATTAAGGTAAATTTTATTTAGTACTTATTAATGACCTGAAAGAAGAAATAAACAGTTCTGGAATGAAATTGCCAACTGTGAACAGAATGGGAGAAACCGCAAGGAACAATGAAAACAGAGAAATATTGCAAATGGAAATAAACTCGCAGTGAGAAAATGCAGGAAGCTGAAATTTAATTCAGGCACAAAACTGGCACCTTGTTCCTGTGGAAGATAATTACTCGGATTATGTGCACCCAGCAAGCTGGAGTCCAAGTGCAGATTCTGAAAAGATGCTGAAAATAATGAAGGATGGGCAAATGAGTGCCTGAAACAGGCACACTAAGAGACCCAAAGCCTTAGAGGTGTTGAGGGTGCCAGCTGGCACTCATTTCTATGGGACGTAGCTCCCTCTGTCCTTCCAAGAACTTAGACTCATGGCACAGCATCACCAAGCAGAGGGCATCAGTCTTCAGCCTACTCAGACAGACAGAAGAGGACTGAGCACGGCCACAAGGAGTGAGCTGAAGTGCTTGGATCTCACCGGTGCTGGGATCCCAGGAGGGAATCCGTGAGCGAGGCTGAGCCAACGGGGCTGCCCTTCGCTGTGCTGGCAGGTGGTGGGTTTGCTGGGGTGCAACTCCAGCCCTATGGGCTTTGGGCAGCCCTTACGGTGACGCTGTGCTGGAGAGGGTGAGAGAGATGGGGACGGTCATCCCCTGGCAAGCCCGGGATGAAGAAGGGGGAAAAGTGGCCAAACCCCACCTTTTTTCCACCTCCTCCCAACTTCCTCTCGGCATGAGGTAGGATTGGGGCCAGGAGGCAAGAAAATCGTGATTTATGAGGGAAACTGAGGAGCTGCATGGACAGTCTGGCAAGAAATAAGTGGGATAAGAGAACAGAGATAATGACTTGCAAATGTTTAAAGGGTACAAAAAAACAAACTGGGAGGCAAATAATTTAAGGCCCATCTTCCACAAAGCACTCAGTCTCCTTTAGCTATTTACATCGGCCTTTGTCTGGTACACAGAGAGAAAGGAGAACAGAGCCCTCCTGAAGATCAGATACGTAAATGCAATGAGAGATCGAAACAGGAATGTGAATCTGGGAAAAGACACCCTGATGCTGTGATGCAGAGGCTGTGGGACGGCATCCCGAGGAGGTTTCATAGCTTGGGCCTTTTAAAGTTGGACTGAAGAAAGCATTAGCAGGGAATCTGTGCTTCTGCAGGGAGAAAGGGAAGCTCTTTGCACCAGTAGGTGTTTTCCTCATCGGCCTGAAACTTTTAATTACGCAGCGCAGGTTCACTCTTGGGCACGTTAGAGGAAAAAGAGCATTTTCAGCCCGAACCCGTAGCTTCCCTGCCTCCCCGAGCTCTCCCCCATTTGCAAACAATTGCGAAGGTGGAAGAATTCAGCGAGCAGATGTAGCCTGCCCCCCTAGTCCCATCTGTTCACATCAGAAAACCACCACGCAATCTGGCACCGGGAGCGCTCGCCGCTCAAGATAGACTCTGGCCTGGGCTCGGAGGGGAGAGGGAGGGGGGGGCAGGGAGGGGCGGTGGTGGCAGGTCACAGGCGCTGCCAGCGTTGCGTGGGAAGCTCGAACAGCATCTGCCAGCACCGCCGCTGCCTCCGGTCGGAGCAAGATCCTCCAGCAAGGTCTGTCGAAATACGAGGAGTCCGCGTGGAGCGCGCTTCATCCCCCTGCACGCGCATCATCTCACCAGCGGCAGCAGGGAGATGTCTCTCGCTCGCCGGCTGGATGGGAGGGAGGGATCTGAATTTTGGGGATGTGGGCACGGGAGGAGTGCTTCAACAACACAGCGTTGGAGAGAAGGCTGAAATAAATGAGTGCTCAAATGTGCAGCGTGAAAACGAGGGACTATGGCTGCAGACTGGACATTTGCTTTCCTGCACTGCAAGTAAACAAGGCACCCTTGAATGGGGTAAAATCCCAGCGATATGGGGGCCTCAGGGTTGTGGGTTCCTGCTTCTCCCCTGCAAGTCTGACTCAGGGCGAGACCTGCTTACTCTTCCTGGCTCCCAGCTCCTCCTGCAGCCTCTCTGCTCGGCTGGAGCTGCTCCAGCCCGCTCGGGAGCCGGCGAGGCAGCAGCGAGGTGATGGAGCTGCGGTGTGACAGCCACCGGCGCCGGGCAGGGAGCGGAGACGGCTCTGCCAGCCCCTGCTCCTCCCAAGCCTCCTCCTCCTCCTCCGTCTGCGGAAACAGGCTGACAGCGCTTTGCTCCTTCTCGAGGGTGCTTGCAGAGCTGTAGATCTACAAGGCATGCAGCTAGCAGCCAGGTATGCACTTTAGGCAAGTGTCCAGACTACATCACAGCCCCAAGCTGCCCTCTGGTTCTGCCTACAACAAAAGCAGTGTAAGAAAATCACACACCAAGGTGCAGCAGTAATGATGAGAAATGCACATAAACTGCTTTGAAGTAAACAGAGAGATGTAACATCAATGAAACATTGCAAGCGCTTCCTCCCCCACTGCCGGCGTGGCTCAGCCCCACACACGTGAGATCACCAAATATTCATGGGAAGAAGCAAAGCCACAGCGTTCTTCTCCTACCGATAGCCGAGGTACAAACCCAGCTTTTAATTATTATTTTTGATTCATAGATTTTCTTGCCTTGGTGTTTGGGGGTGCTTAATATCCTCTGGGAAAGATAAACATCAGTGATTATTTTAGGCCTGTATGACCTTGCTGAGGAGTAACATGACTCCGTGCAGGGCTGAGAGCAGACTTGGCAGAGCCTCGTTGTAAGGAAGTCTTCTATTGTGCAGACTTGCTTTGCCTGTGAAGCAATATGTTTTTTTGTCTTGCAGAGCGAAGCGTGGAGAAAAGGCTCAGCCTGCACCAAACTCTTGCAGAAAAGGACTGACTCATTTTCAGAAAATCAGGCAGGATCATAGGCGGAAGTAATAACTGGCCTTCGAAGCTGAACACTTTAAAACCCTGCTCTTGATTCACCCTCACGATGGCGAAGGAAGAAGATAGCAAACGACGGCGGAAAACACGGCACATTCTGTTCGGTTCTAATCGGTGTCTGATTTATGACAGATTTCAGTAAATCTTAAAAAAAAAAAAAAAAAAAACGCCCACCCTGACATCTCCGCCGATGTTTTCTTTTAAACTAACAAAGCAGCGTTTCAAATTCCTGACCACGTCTTGGTTGGCCAACAGCAGAGCCTCTTTCCCTAACAAAATGATTTGTTGTAGCAGAGAGTGGAGTAAGCCACAACAGCTGTAAATCTGCATTCTGCTCCTCTGCGCAGCCCCGCTGCACCTGCAGGTGAACTTTCAGTTCTGAGGCTGAAACAAACAGCCCTCGCAGTAAATGAATTTATTAGCTGTCACATGTCCCAACTACTGCAGGGCACTTGAGGCGCGGATGGAGTTACGAACAAGGGGAGGGCTATTACCAAAGCAGCATAATGCAATTATTTTTAATGCTGCTTCCACCTAGTCTATGGCTCCTTTTAAGGCCTCTGCAATTTTGCCAGGGAAGCTCAGGGCACTGTACCGGTGAGATCTCTTCTCCTTCCCCTCTCGCCTCCTGCTCCCTACATGCTCCATGTCCAGCTGCAACCTGTGTTCCCAGGCACGTGTGCTGCGGCACCCCAGGCAGCATTCCTTGCCCCCTCCCGCCCAGCCCTTAACAAAAAGTCACTCATTCGAGGTAAAGGAGCGTGGCCGTGTTCATCCAAACTGTGCGCAACTTTCAGCACAGCTCAAAATCCTGTTTGGATCAATGAAGCTTAGGATTGCACTTACGTGCTGTTTTGGACCAGTGGCCTGTTTTAATACAGCATAAAGAAGTGCAGGCCTGGTGCTGCCCTCACGGACCTCGGCAGTCTCTGCAACAGCAGGAAGAAAGAACGTGGCAGGACGGAAATCCCTTCGGTTACACACGTGGGCCAACTTCTAAGCAGCAGTACTACCAAATAATCATAGAACCACAGAATGGTTTGGGTTGGAAGGACCTTAAAGCCCACCCAGCTCCAACCCCCTGCCATGGGCAGGGACACCTCCCACCACACCAGGTTGCCCAAAGCCCCATCCAGCCTGGCCTTGAACACCTCCAGGGATGGGGCATCCACAGCTTCTCTGGGCAGCCTGTGCCAGGGCATCAGCACCCTCTGAGTAAAGACTTTCTTCCTTACATCTAATCTAAACCTAACCTCTTTTAGTTTAAAGTCATTCCCCCTTGTCCTATCACTGCACCCCTGACAAAGAGTCCCTCCCCAGCTTTCCTGTAGCCCCCTTTAGGTACGGGCAGGCCGCTGTAAGGTCTCCCCAGAGCCTTCTCTTCTCCAGGCTGAACAACCCCAACTCCCTCAGCCTGTTTTCACAGGAGAGGTGCTCCAGCCCCTTAATCATCCTCATGGTCCTCCTCTTGACTCGTTCTAACACATCCATATCCTTTTTGTGCTGGGGACCGCAGAGCTGAACACAGGGCTCCAGGTGGGGTCTCACAAGAGCAGAGCAGAGGAGGACAATCCCCTCCCTCACCCTGCTGGCCACGCTGATTTGGTGCAGCCCAGGACACGGCTGGCTGTCTGGGCTGCAAGTGCACATTGCCAGCTCACGTTGAGCTTCTCATCAACCAACCACAGCAGAAAAAGTTCCCAGTCCCCCAGGAGCTTCCGGCATATCCACTTCACAAGCTTATCTTGGATGTCTCCTCCCCATTAGAGGTGAACCCAAGGAGGTGGAAAACCTGCCTTCCACAGCTCCAGAAGGAAGGCGCACTCCTGCAGCTGTGTCGACGTGCCATACGCGGCACTTTGCCTGTGCCTCCACAAACCTTCTGACCGGCTGGGAATAAAGAAATATTACAGGAGCTCACAGCACTTGCATAAGTTTGAAGTAGCCATTTGGAGCAGCAGGACTCTGTGGGGAGGAGGCCTGGCAATACAGATACCTCCTCATCTCCGCAGCTGTCCATGCTACTGCCACCACCCTTGGCTGTAATTAATCTCCTAAATGTGACCCTTCCTTCTCGCTTGGCTAGCCTGAAGTGCTGCTACCTGTTGGAAGGTAAGGCATCAGTGAGAAGACGCCACCAAAACAACATGAGAAGACTTCAGTGTGTGCAGGAGCAGCTTTATACTCTGCTGTGTACTAAAAGAGCCATCAGGAGGAGGTTGCAGCTAGGTTTGAGGAGAGGTTGTGGCTTCTCCCCAGCAGCCTCTCTGTTGCTGTCCTGCAGCTCATGGGAGCCCGATGCAAACAGAGCCAGCACCCTGGGGCCAAGGGGAAGGAGTGCACACAGAGGTCTCCTGCCCTCCTCTGCCCACCTTACACCAGTCCTGCCAGATCCTTGTGAAGAACACAAGGATCATTGATACCGGTACCTGGGGCTTGGAAATGGTATAAGCTAACAGAGCTGGCCCTGCTGTTGGACATTTCCTTAGCTGAGCCTGGCTCAATAGCTGCTAAAACCATTTCTCCCTTGGGGAAGGGAAATAAAACAGGAGCTCCGGAAGCTGACTTCCCAAATTTCTGTGCCACCACAGCATGCATAACCTCAGAAAACTGCTGCTGCAGCTCATACCAGCCAGCTCTTCTCTGGGTAGTGGGAGAAAAGCTGAGAAACGTTAAAGTTCTCAGAGAAAGAAACATCAGTAGTCCTTTGGATGGAGCAGCACACAAAAGAATATGCATTTTCAAGATGCGGTTCAGTTTAAGGATAAACATATTTGTGGATAGTTTCACTGTGCACTCAGTAGAAGTTTTCCTTTGGAAAGCAGTGGTACAGCTGGGTCCAAGTGTCAGTAGCAAGCTCTGCCTTCATGCTCACCAACTGCTAAAAACAATCCCTTTATTTCATAAGACCTCACTGCTTTTAGGTCCATCTGCATCTGTTGTTTTCTTACTTCTGTTACTGAAAAGACTTGGAAGAAATTACCCCCTGGGGTAAACCAGTGCATTGCAGCTGATATCAGTAGTGCTGTACCAGTTTGCACCAGTGGCAAATCTGGCCCCAGCCACACGAGAATCAGGAAGCTGAGGTTAAAGAAAGGGTTATTTGCACTACAGGAATGAATGACAGAGCAGTTTCAGTTTCCTGTGTGAATGCACTTCTTGCGTCCCTCACTTTTGGTCTTTATCACACACTGCATCCCAAGCACAGCAGGCTGTGAGGAAACATTAAAGATGTTGCAGAGCTCATTAAGCCAAGTGTTGCTGAACACGTAGCTACCAGACCTCTGTGTGGAAGACACAAATTTCTGTACTGAACCAGCAACATCACAAAACAACTAGCAGTGAAGAGCAAAAGAGGAAAAAAAAAGGCAGGATAAAAGCAACCCTTCTGAACAGGGCGGTAGCTACAAAGCAACAACTGTCCAACCTCCTGGGGAAGTCCTCTGCTGGTGCAAACTGTCACGGCTTTATCAGACCTGACTATTTACAGCAATTGCTTTGTCCCACTGTATTTGGGACAGAAGGTTAGTCTGCTTCTCATTGTGACAGTGGTAAAGTTCTTGGGACATCACAGCCCCTAAAGTATCTGGAAAATCAGTTCCCAAGATACGTCCTGTTAAATATAGTGAGATACAGCACGGGGACAAGGGGTTCACACACAAACCATGGCTGGATCCCATGGTAGTATCTAATCTTTAGCTCTTATCTAGATGCCAGTGAAATCAATAGGTGTTTCTGTCACTTCCCATGTCAGCAAGATCTGTCCCCATCTTCCTGGTTAGAGCTCCCAGCTCTATCTCCAAATAATGCCAGCCAGGCTAACATCAGTGGCTGTGACGATACACACAGGTGGTTTTTTACCTTTGAAAGAAAACAGGTGATGCTGTTGGCTGCTGCTCAGGAGTCTCATATTGCCAGAAGTTTTGCAGGATTCACCTCCCGAGTAAGATCACATGAGGACTGCAAGCATTAGACGTTTGTCACTGACTGCCATGGAGCCAAGATTTCCCTGGGTGTTCTCTGATCACATCCTAAAGAAAGTCATTTGCTTTACCCTGCTCTTCTAGAAATCGGAGCTTTGCAAGATGGTAATTTATGGTGAATGTTTACAACATTAAAATAACATTCCTAGATGCATCTGTTAGAGCACTGAACAGTTAGGTAGGAAATTCTGATTTAAAAGAGAAAATCAGAGAACTACTTCCACAAGAATAGTTTGCTATAGAAAATGATTTTTTGTCAATGTCAAGAAGCCCTGACAGCAAGAAGACTCCAGAGCACAACCCTGCCATTTCCCACCTGCTCAAACACACTCCTGGAAGAGGCTTGTGCTCCTGGATCAATTGAATATGACATGAGAACACGGCATGGCAGCCAAGGTTGCAGGGAGAAGTCACACTTCCAACAAATAAAACAATGCAGCTGTGTTGTAATACTTCAGAATAATCCTGACAACCTATACCTAGTCGCTGTACGCTCAGAGGGAATAAATTGCTTTGAGATCTGCCCATGGCAAGTGCTTTGTAAAAGGCACGCACTGCTATTAATTCCACCTCCAGGGAATAATGGCACTACTCAGAGCATGGGAAGTTCAGTATGAGGATAGTTTTTTGCTGGATCTGGGCCTTGATTCATTTTTTTCCCCTGTTTACACTATGTATTTACTTTTTGCACTTCATTCAGGATAGATAATGAAAACAGTATAGTCTGCTTCCACTTTTGTTTCTGGAACAGATCAAAGGCTTTAATGGACTCGGGCTCAGCAGAACTCTAAATGCTCCTTTCTGTACAGATACAGCCAATTAAAGAGCCCTGTTGGCTTCCAGGAGGATTACTTGAGATCTCATTATTTGCACTGCTCTGAATTCAGTCCTTAGAACAGAGTGGACACATTCTGCCAAAAAAAAAAAAAAAAAAAAAGAAGGAAAAAAGGAAAAAAATATGGAAAATAGCAAAGGATTTTTTTGCATCTCCTGTATTTAATGCAATCAGCTTCAGTAAAGTGCACTGCACTCCTGCTCGTTAAAGCGGGCCTGTCCTTATTTTTGTTGTTGTTCCTGCCTTGGAATTGCTACAGAGGGATAAAGTTCTGCATGGCTCACTCACTCGCACAGTTGTAATAAGTCAGAGCAGGCTGGCTCCCTGCCCACCACAACACAAACTCCCCTGAAGTCTCCAGCTTTTCCATGGCAACCCCACAGTCATCAACACAGCAAACAATCGCTGCAGCCCCTGCCCGTCTCCCCTCGTAGCGCGGAGGAGAGCGTTGCACCCAGCCCCTGGACCTGGCCTAATTACCGGGCGTGAAAGGAGATGGTGGTCGAGATCCTGATCCCCTCTGCACGGAGCTTTAGGTGAGATCAAAGGAAGGAAAAAGTACCGAAACGCTCAGCACAACTTGGTGTACTTTTGCTTAAATGGAAAGGTTGTTGCTGTGTGTACAAGACATGAAAACCAGAACGTGTGAGCATTGCTGAGCCTGCCCTGGGTGCAAACAGAATCACAAAGCAAAGCTCCAAGACTCGCAAGGATCAGGCCCACGGTGTCCGAGGGCCTGATCCTTGCCATGTCTACTGCCAGGCCTGGCTTTCAGCGGATGACAGCAGCCTGAGGATGCTGCGGACAGGACCATCCCCAGCACTGCTCGTGATCCCCATGGGGAAGGAGCAGTAGCAGTGCTGGGGCCTGACTCGCTGCTGCTTTGCGTTGGCATCCTCCACACCTGTGCAAATAAGGGCCAGGAGCAGGACTGAACCCCACCGTCCCCATCTGGTAGCGTTTTACTCCCTTTGAACAGCTATATAAGACCTCACAAGCTGCAAGGCAATAGAAAGTGAAGCCCAGAAGGCCCCAAAAGTCTTACTTAAAGTGAGGGCTCGTGGTTTTCAAGCTGTGGTCTGCAGACCCTTGAGGGTTTGAGGACTACTTCTGAAGGGTCTGTGAAAGCTAAGTCTGGAAAGGAAGTCAACAGCCTTGAGGCTTAAACTAGTAATAAGCAAACCTTCATCTGCACTGGAGAACTTTTAGAGGATCTACAATTTGTAAAAGACTGAAAGGCATGTTCACAGGCACACTTTTATAGCCCATCGTAGACATGTCAAGAACCTGCTCCGTGCAAGGAAAGCTACCCTGTTATGGGATAATCTGAGAGCATGTATGACAGCACGAGCATGGGAAGTTTGCTGCCATTAAACCTCACCAGCACAAATTCAGGAGTGGATGTAGTTTTCCTGGCTTAAGGAATATTATAATTTGTGTGGAATATGCTTTTGCTGGTTTAGCTTTGAGGGTCTCGTAAAAGGCTTTGTAGGCTGGAAATACCACAGGCAGACTCACTTCTTGTGGACAAAGTAGAATTTTGAAGGTAAATTGGCCCCAGATCAGCCATTTCCAATTCAAATCCTGATGAAAAAAAATATTTAAAAAAACGTCTTTAAGGCTTTACAAAATTATTTAGCTATTTTTATAACATTCGAAAAAATGATTTCTCTGGAAAAAGTTCAAAATGCAAATAATACACCAAGTACTGAGGCTTAAGTGGAGGCTTAGGTAACAGCGTGCTTCCAGCACGCCTGGTGTCAGAATGAGCCTGCCTGAAGGTACAAACCTTCCCCTGGACCACTGACGTGAGGGTGGCAGGCTTCACGGCAAAATCCCACCACTGTTCCTCCTTTGCTGACATGCGTGTGACTGAGGCACTGCAGGCCACAGTCCGTTTTACAGGGGGTTTGAAGGCTGCCTTGGTCCAGGATGACCTGCAGGTGAATTTGTCCATCCTTCGGGGCAAACGGTGCAAGCAGGAGTCGCAGGAAGGATTTTGGTGCATTACCAGCAGTACCTCAGTTACATGGGTTTTGGTCCAAGTGAGTTCAGAACTGCTCTAAAGTACGCCCTCTGCCAGATTTAACCCGCTCAGAAGGTTAAGAGACTCGGTTAGAGACTTTCTGATGTGGACAGCAAGTGCTTTAACCAAGATGGTGAGCTTTCAAGTAGACAAACACATGGCTCAGGTTGGAGCTGCAGCTACTCCCGCAAGCTGGATACCCTTAACTAACGCTGAGTTTAACTATCCTTGACATCTGCACTACTTTACATGATGCCCGAAGTGTGATGAGGTCCTACTGATATGTCTGATGCCATTTTGAGATTGCTTCACCCTGGCTGCTGGATGACATCTGCACAGCACAGGTGCCAAAATACAACCCGCTGGCCGGGGTGTGTTATGCATTCGTTTCTGTGGCTCATCCACAGAGGAAATGAGTCTCTCAGCTGCTACCCTAAAAAAGCTGGTTCTGCAGCCCACACTATGATAGCTCATAAATTTAATTCTAGAGGTCCCTGACCTCTAGAGTTTGGTGGTGGTGGAAACAGCGGTTAGCACACAAGTCTCTGTGTGTTAACTTGAACAAGGATGAAAAAAAAAAGAGGTTATCTTCTGTTTACGTACTGATGACCTGAACAAAGCCAGTCAACCCAGGCTGAGTTCTGCTAAGAAAATAGTTTTCAATATTATTTTTCCTTAGCTTAAGAACATAAAATTTCATTTTAGGCTTGGTTCTTGTTTTTTCAGTGGACACACGACCACTCTCTCTTCTGTGAACAGTTGTCGTCAGCTCAGCCACAGTGCCTGCTGCAGACACCACAACACTGAACTCCCTCCTGGGACTCCGGGAACTGCGTGATGCACTTCCACAGCAGCCTCAGAACCTACAAATGCTACAGACCCAGAAGAGTAATACGGAACTTTGCAGTAATCTGCCTCAGCTGCGGGTGAGTTCCTGACAGTAGGCTCAGGAGCCTAAGGGGAGCCGTGACATTCCCCCGTCTCTCCTTTGTGTGCCGCTGGCGTTGGCTGCAGACATGAACCAGGATGTGAGCCCCAACGGGATGCCTCAGCTGGAGATCAGATTGGATTCCATAAGAGCAAAGATCTTTTTAACCAGCTGAAATTTCAGCCTTGTTGCTATTGGTACAGATTCTCTTCTTTCTCTCTTCAGAAATCATGAGTTCACGTACAAAACTGAAGGGTCCTGCCCTAGCCAAAGTTTTACGTGTTCGCTTTCTGCTTTCTACCCAACCACTCCAGGACCTGTCACCTCACACAGAAAGTGTCCCTTGCCACTAGACACAGCAACCCCAGGGCCCACTTGCCAATGAATAAGCACATCTTCTGCCTGCTGTGAGTGGGGAAGGCGCTATGCCTGCTTCTGCGTGGCTCGTGCTGGCTCCTGCAGAAAGGCTTGACACCGCAGTATCCCCTACCTGTGAGGGCAGAGAGCTTTCTGTGTGGCTTTTCGTAGGTCCACTGCTCATTTCTGACGCCATGTCCTAGGAGGGCAGTCCCCCCTTTGACTCACTGTTTGGGAATTACTTGCTGTGTGAAGCATCCTTCTCAGAACTTACTCGAGTTTCTGCTGCTGTGTAAGTAGGCAGCCCTTTGCCTCAGTAGCAAGAGGAAATGCTGGAAGTGTTTCTGTGGTGCAAAAGCAGACACACACAAAAAAAGGGAGGGAGATCGGATTAACTGGGGTATCCTAACTATGGTCTACTGAGGGGTGCCACCAGTAAAACTAAGTGGAGACAAGCACTGTCAGTAACTCTATCTCACTCTCACCAGGCAAACTGAGTGAAATCCAAGGGAGCAGAAACCACAGGATTTGTTCAGAAAGATAATCTCATTAATAGTGCTCCTGAGTAGAATTATCAGAGGTATTACTGACATCTGTGGCCTTGCATTTGCATTTTGCTGAGAATCCCTCCAAGACACAGGAACCTTTCAACAACTCATTCCCAGGCTCTGGTGTCTCACACTCCCCGGCCCTGAACAGGCTGAGCACCAGGTCCCGACCACACAACACCGTCGGGACACAGAAAGATGAGGTTTGCTGTTTGCAACGCCCAGAGCCCTGCTGGTCAAGATCTTTTAACCTTTGCTCAGCGTTAACGCTCAGCTTTGCCTCTCTGCCTCGTGCTTTTACCAATACCCCAATCTCCTTCCTGTCATTTCTTGATAACAAGGTAATAAATGCAGTAAGGATACTGATATGGTAGATTAGATAAGAGAGGCTCATGGGAGACTCTGACCAGCACAGTTGTTCATGCAGAACTTAGCTGTGACTCGCTACAGGCAGCTTTGTTTTGCTTTCAGGTGCGTGGCTCCTGCAGTCTCTCACCCTTGCAGTCCATTTCAGGAGCCCTGGCAGGCAGCCCCACACCATGCACCAGCTCTGGACTCCCCCCAGAGCACTCACAGCTGGTCGGTGCCAGTGGGAGCTCAAACTGAGAACACAGAGGGTTGAGAGGCAGGAAAAGGTGATGGCGAAAAAGCGATTAAAAAGCCTGACCTGAGCAGATGAAGTGTTGCAGGAGAAGGAAGGCCACAAGTTTGAGGTACATGAATGTTTTGTACTAGGACTCACAAAACATGGGCCACTTGGAGCTTGTTTCACTGCTGCTGTGGAGCGTGGTCAAATTGGATCAGTGTCTTTTTTTTTTTTTAATGAATGAATTTGGGCATTAGCACTGGATTTCCTGGCAGGGACCTGCCTGTGTGTGGTATGCCTACAGTCCTGTGCAGGTAAATCCTTTTTAAATACGATTGCCTTAATTTTTTTAAAATGTATGTTCAGCAAATAAGAAAAAAAAATAGAGGAAAAGCAGAAACAGTGACAGATCAGAAGAAGGTAATGATAAAATAATGACCCAGCCTTCACTGAAGGAGCAGTACTTACATCATCGGAAAGAAAAGAGAGTGGACTGTCTCTTACCAGCACAATTTGGGATTTTTCCTAGACCACACACGCTAGCAAGGAAGGAAGCAGGCCTTTTACATTTGTTCCCTAGCATTTCTAACTTTTAAAGAAATGACAAGGCCTGTCTTTATACAAGGCATTTCAAAGCAGTGCCTTTGCTGTACAGCAAGCCAAAATGTCATGTTAGTACCACATGTCAGAAAGTAAATAGGTAACTACTTCTTAGGCAAATAGGAGGAATACTTTGACCTCTGGAACCGACTGATGACTCACTGAGGTACTGATGTCACACGGTTGCTTTTGGTGAGAAATGGCTCCCATCTGTATTCTTGACTCAAGCAAAATCTCCCAGGGATAAATTTTCCAAAGCACTCCAGCGATTTTAGGCCGTGATCCAAAAATCCAATTAGGTGCCCAGTTCCCACTGGTATCAGTTCAATACAGGAAAGATTAGATACCTAGATGTTATAAGCCAAGAAGATCTGGACCCCAAGCTGCTCCCAGATTGATCTAATGCTGGATGCAGGAGAGGAATCCAAGGGTACAACACAGAGAAACGCTGTTAACTTAGCATGAACATTTCCTTTCTAAGGTTTAAGTGCTCTTCATTTAACTGTAATTTCTTTAAATGATCTTCACATAAACATGTAACACAAGTACGTTACAAAACATTACATTGGCATGTAGGCATCATCACTACCAAAATGTATTTAGGGCTCAGAAACGCGCAGAGCATGAGTCAAAATGTAAGAGATGACCAGGAGAGCCTGCACATTTCCTGCCTTGCCCACAACACCCTGTCCTATTCATTATGATGCATTAAGAACATAAAGCAGTGCACATACCTCTATTCTTAAAAGTTTGGTATACTCTTAATTACTTGTTGAAGCAGGCTGTTAAGGATGCATTCTCCAATATGGGGTCCCAGCTCAGCAATGAGCTCTTGAACTGAGAAGAGTTTAAACACATTCTTCAAGTATTTTCCTGAACGGGAGCCTGAGCGTTCACAACTGCACGCCCAGTGTACGAGCACCCGCTGCCCGCAGTGACTGGCCACAGAGCCCACTAACGTGCTGTCAGCTCACAGGAGTTTCTGCTCTAAGTTTCTTGCGACAATGCTGCAGGAGCTTTGAGCTCATCCTTTAGAAACCTAAGGAGAAAACAGACTCGTGGTCATTAGAATTCCAGCTGAAGCAAAGAGAGAGGCAGCTAGAGAGGCAGCGCGAGGGAAGACAAGGAGCACATGTGGAAGCCATGTGTTCATCATCTCTCTCTTAGCCTGGCCCTCTGGCCCTTTCTTCCACGCTAGGAAAACAACATCATGAAGCAGAGTCAGGAGCATGAAAGGAGAGAAGGGAGGGGGATAACCCAGGTGAGAGCGAGGGGGAATGGCTAATAGGGCTGGGGAGTGGAGGAGGGGGCGGCAGGGAAGGACTTTGCTAAGGAAAGGGGATGTGTGTGACTCTTGTGACCAAAGTAAGCGGCGTGAGGGCGTGCTCAAGAGTCCTCCTGACCTGTGCTGAAGAGGCTGTGCTTAGATGACAGGCTGGGAGACTCGAGCACAGACAGTACATCCTCAGAGAGCACTCTGGGAACCACATAAAGAACGTTTCAGTAACACACCAGCCACCCAAACGCAATCGCCCTTCAAGGGTTTGGCAGAACGCGCACATCCAAGGCAGCAGTGAGGGGGTTATCGACCTCAGCAGCCATCCCGGCTCTGCTAGGGCCCCTCAGATGTATTGTGTGCGGTACAGATGTATGTTAGAGGCCTTACACACGGTTGGTATATATAGAAACCTTTAGAAGTACCTACTGTTTACTCAACGGACTGGATTAACTTCCGCAGAGCTATTCTGGTCCACCTGTAAATACACAGACTGAAAGGCCTTATGAAAAGCAGTTACTGTGCATTGGCAAGTGGCACTTTTCAAAACCTAAATATCTCGGGTCATGAATGCTGGGGTTTTGTTTTGTTTTTTAAGTACCCAAAATGACAGGATCGTGTTATGCAACTGCTGGATGCCAATTTTTATTTTATTTTCTCCAAAGCTGTTTTTTTTCACCACCCCCCCCGGTCCCCTGGGGCTAAATAAGCGTGTGCTAAACTTTCGGTACAAGCTGCTGCTGGGAATCGCCCCGCTCCCGACGCCTTTGCTCAGATGAACAGCGAGGTCTGCGTGGCGAGCGGCCAAGGCCACGAGCGGGGAGAGACTGCAGCGCTCCAACCCTGCTCACACAAGAGCCTCACAGATGTCAGCCCAGGTGTGCCTACCGGCTTCCTTGGCTGCCGAGCGTGACACACACAGCATCCGAAGGGCTCCAACAGCCAGGGCTGTGCGTGGGCTGGGGGCGGTGCTCGTGCTGTGCTCTCAGGTTCGGCACGGGCACCAACAGCAGACTGTGCCTTCAGGTTGTCCCAGGCAGGGCACGACTCGCAGGATGGTCTAGACAGCCCCAGAGGGGTGGCTCAGAATAATGTAGCCTGGAATCAGTCTCTATCTCTGGTCTGTAAACTCACGGCTTTGACGGAAAGCAAGAGGAGTTTGTGGTAAAAGGAAAAAAAATAAGGGAGGCAGGGGGATGGGGACAGTGTGTGTTTGCAGCTGCCGGCCATCAGATTTCAACTCAATCAACAAGACTGAGTTCCAGCTCCTGAGAAAGAGAGCTTTTGATGACATATTGACACAGCCTGAACTACAGTGGTCCAAGCGGCAGCGCTGTAATTATAAGGATTATATTTAATACTGCACTTGGAAGTGAAGGTCTGAAACACCGCGACTCTCTCTCTCCTTAAAAGCTGGCCAAAATCTGTCCTAGGAACCATTATGGCAATGCACAAAGTTGGTAGGAAAAAAGAAATATAGGAACTCAAATCATTACGAAAGTGGATCGTGTAGCTAGCAGCTCGGGTCTGCTGGGAGCCGTGCAGTGAGGAGGAAAAATGAATGTGAAAGGAGGGGCAACTGGATTTGTAGGAAAATTGGAAAGTAGTTTTAAAAAGTATAGAATTAACTGTGTTAAGGAAATAAGTAAATTGATAATTAATATGCTACTTACTCTTGAATTCAGCTTTATTTTGGTAGTACGTAGCGGGCTTCAGTCAGGCTGAGGCCTGTTTTTTGAACAAAGACCAAACCCTGGAAATACTTCTAGACTTGCTTAATTCTACACATCTTGATTTCAGCGTGATTACCCATGTGTGCACAATTAGGCACATGCATAACTATTTCCGGGAACCAGGCCATAGAGGTAAGCAGCCCAATGCTGAAGACCAAGAGTATCTAGCTTAGAAGGACGCGGAATCAAAAGCTATTGGAGAAGCAGGGTGAATGTACTTCTTTGGAAAACAGAATAATTGACTATAAACTGGCCTAATCTACAGAAATAAAGAGCGTAATCCTGCATTAGACTGATGTTCCACAGTGCCACATCCATAGTCTTTCTCACAAACTGTTTCAGGAGAGGCCAATCAGATCAGAATTAACATTAGAAAGCTTAGATGTTGAGATACTATAGCAGTGAGGAAAAGGGAACAGGAAGAAAGGGGAGAGAGGGAAAGGAAAGGAAAGGAAAGGAAAGGAAAGGAAAGGAAAGGAAAGGAAAGGAAAGGAAAGGAAAGGAAAGGAAAGGAAAGGAAAGGAAACTGGGAGTGTCTGGAGATGGTTTCTAAAGCAACAGAACCCTAAATAAATGGTCTGATTTTCCAAAGTGAATAACATAAACTGAACAGCCCATGCAGCATTTTCGCCAACTGTCACTGGGGTGGCATTTCTGAAATCTGGTGGAATGACTCATCTCAAAACAACAACTGTTGCCAGCAAGGTCTTTCCTCCAGGTCTAGTTATTTGAATGAGAGAGCTGTAAAGAACAAAATAAACAGAAAAGTCAGAGGCAAATCCTTGTCTTCAGGTTCAGCTCTGAAGCTTCCTCTGAAGCCATCCACTCTCCGAGGAGCCTCCCCAGCCCACTGAGCAGGAACACAGGTGACCCTCTGGGTCAAGGAAGGCATTGGCCCTGTTGTAACGAACCCCTTGCTAATTAAAAGAAATTCGTCATACTGCACCTAGCAACCCCCTCTCACACCACACATACGTACAGCACGCATCCTCCTGAGCCCTTCTGCCCCCCCTGTTAGAGATTTCTCAGGATAGCAAACATTACCGCTGACAGGTAGCACGATGCTGAAAGGGCTTGAGACACCCCTGAATTCAGCGGGAGCAGAATTAAACATGGCCCCATCCACACAGATAAACACCCATCTTTGGCTAGTACAAAACACAACAAATTCAAAGACGTCTGCTGAAGCAGTGTTGTTTTGCTGAATAATTTATATCCCTGAGACCTCTGAAAATGAGCAGCATACACTTCAGCGCTGCAATAGCTATTCAGTGGAGACAGTGCACATTGTGTTCGGGAAGCTCATTGCTTAAACACTGTTGCCATGACTATAAGAAAGTGATTATACTATTGTTTACAAGAGACTCTTGATAACTCATTACCACCCTAGTCAGAGTTTTGCCTCCAGTCAAAAATTTGGGGAGGAAAAAAAAAATCTCACAGGTATAATTAACTTTGTGATCAAGATAACTCCATTAAAAGACTGTGAAAATTGAACACATTGTATAGTGAGGAATGAAAATAAGTAAGAATTACAAGTCACTCTGCACTGTTGACTCTCTGCTTTTCTGACTGTTTCATTAGTTCATTGGTAAATTCCACGGAGAAGAAAAGTCCTGCTAACTAAATAACTGCTGTAACTCGTTTTCAAGGAAAAAATAATTTATAGGATAAGCGCCAATGTAGGAGTTAACTATGATGAGTAACTCTGTAAAACAAACCACTTTGTACAGAATGTAAGGAGAAAAAGGCTTTAAAAATCTGAGTAAGAGTAAATGTTTGGGATTATAAAATTATGGCTTTCCAGCATCCTGGAATGAAATCAATACCTAGAGCACTCAGTTCTGAGTTCAGAGTGCCCTAGTGCCCATGTCCCGTAGACGACCTCTTTATCTCAATAGTGTGTTGATGATCAATAGTTTCCAAAACCGAGAAGTTACTCTGAAGCTGTCGGAAAGTCTTCCTCACATTTCCTACGGACAGTAACAGGCCACAGAACACAAAGCGAGGGGATGATTAATAGAGCGCTGGACTAGGAGTCAGGAAATCTGGGCTCTGTTCCCAGCTCTGCCACTGACCTGCTGTTTGACCTTGGGCAAGACACTTGACCTTTCTGTGCTTCTGTTCCTCTTTCCATTCTTTGTCTATCTTGTCTCCCGAGGCCCTAAGGTATGCAGGGAAGGGCACGGTTCTCACTGGGTGTTTGTGTAACACCTACTGTGGGGAGGTGCCTGAAGAGCTCTGTAATAAAGCCAGGGTACCACAGCGACGGCTGTTGCACAACTGCGTGTTTTGTTTCAAAGCAGAGTAGCCAAGATGAAACTTCTTGGGGTTTCATCTGCATGTCCATGATCATACTGTCTCTTTCAGTCTGCTTCAGGCTCAGGCAGCAGGTACATGGCTTTGCAAGAGCTGCTTCCTCGCTGTGCCTTCATGCCAATTTCTAATAGGTTCTAATTTCTCTGCACCTTGATTCAGCTGGGCTTAAAAGCACATCACAGCAAATGAGTGACACAGATAAAAATAGCTACAGGAGCCATTTCTGAACTAGAGGAATTTTGTCAGGGAAATGGCAACACCTGTGTGTGAAGCCAGGGACACGATGTATTTACAAATTAAATCGATTTATATATAATTCCTCACTAAGTGTGTTGGAATTTTGTGCTTGTTCATGTTATTCAACTAAGAAATACTCCTGAGTCTTCCTGCCACCCTGAGTCATAGAGATGAGCCTTCCCCTATTACTACAGGATCGTTCTCCTACCAAATGGGAGGCAGCATAAGCAGGACAAAGCAGCTCCCACCTGCTACGTACTGCTGGGGTGCAGCTGCAGCCTCACCAGAAAGCAGATGACTTCGGTATACGCTCCCAGTTCCAGTCCCACTCTGCACCCAGTCTGCTGGAGCATCAAATACACGCAGCGCTTGGACGCAGCCAACTTAATTGGGAGACTAATTTGAGTACAAACTGATGCAGAATGAAGAGCAAGTGAAGCAAGAAAATATGAAGCATAAGAGGCACTGCCACATCTTGCACTTTCATTGTGAGTCTTGGGCAACACGCTGCCTCAAATAAAAACCCAGCCGGGAGTCACATCATTATGTAAAAGACTCATTTGAGTTTACGTTTCCAGTCCTCATACCTGTGGGACAAAGGCTGAAAAGGTGATTTGAGTGCACCTCAAAGGCTCAAAACACAAAAGTCAAATAGGAAGAATCCATCAACACATATACATTGCCTGCAGCTTTGCCAAAGCAAACATTCAGATATCCTGTCTCAGGCTCCATCAATAATGAATTTGGCTTCTAAGCCATAAAACTCACCATCAGATCTCAATGCGCTTTACAAAGGTGATAAATAGTATTTTTCACAGAGGAAACTGAGGTTTATAGAAGTGAAATACCAAGAGTAATCTGCTGAACAGATCCTAGGGTCAGAGTAGAAACACTGGGGTTTTAGTTTACAGTGCGCTCACCTAAGAACTTTTGTTTGACAGTTGTAAGTGTTTTGTGTTAGGTATTAGTGTTGGCACTGCAGTACGGTTATGGATTACTACCTGCATCTACGAATACTTTGGAAGAACTTGACAAGGTATGACCAATTCACAGGTTGGCTTTCAAGTGGCTATGGGAGGCTTTTCATGGGAAATCCGGGTTGTAAATAGTTTGTGCTTCCATCTAAAAAAAAAATAAAAATAAAAAAAATAATCTCTTAATACTGTTAAGCTGAAGAAGCGATCCAAATTTCAGTTGGCACCACCTCCTTTTCTGCAGTCAAGACCACTGCCTCTTTCACTGCTCAAAGCTGTTCCAAACCGCAGCAGCATGATATGGGTAAGATCCTTGTTAGGTTTACAGCCATGGACAAAGAGTTGTGGAAAACACCAACCTGCCATGAATCCCATCAGCTTCATCCTGCTGCTGCTGGGAGCAGGTCATGCAGGGAGCTGCTGACATGCAGACACCAGAGAGGCCAAAGAGCCAAGACCTTGTTCCTCTTCTTCTCCTTGGAGCAGTCTAAAGGCTAAAGCTCTTCCCTGTACCTCGTAACTGACCGTGTGCCCTGTAACGTGCTGCATAGTGGTTTCTTTAATCATCTTCCAGCACCCCGTAAAAGTGATGGTGTAAAGTCACTACGGTGTAGTTGGGTCCCCAGTAGAGACCAGGGTCCCATGGGCTAGGCACTGACGTGGTGCTGCCTGAAGACCTCAATAAAGCATGGAAGGGAAATGGTGGCACCCGTGGGACACGTACAAAGTCCCAGAGAAGCTTGCTGGCAGAGCTGCCACCTCTATCCCAGTGCTCTGTCAGCTGGAGCAGGCTGCCAGCTTCCAGCAACTCCTACACCACACCTGAGGTGCAAGACACATGGGGCAATGGGGATATTACCCCTCCCAAAGGTGTCAAGGGGACTGTGGTGGAGCCATTCTTTTCAGTAATTAGACATGGGTGAAGTTTCAGTTTCATAAGCTCACAGACTTGATAAGAAAGGCAGACAACTGGCCTCTGAAGATGATATCTTGGTAGAAAGGACCGTTGCCAGCAGTTAAGAAGAGGAAGAGAAGTATGTTATGGTCTTTCTGAACCTGCTAACTGACTAACCTAGTTGTGGGGTTTTTTGGCCACTGCAAGCTAACCGAAGACCACATACACCTTCTGCAGGCAGTGTTCATTGCCAGGAGAGAAGAAATATGAGTGAGATAAGTCAAAGTTTCAGCAAAGCAGCTTCTGAGTCTGACTCAGACATACCTTTTTAAGGTTCAGATTTTCCCACAGAGCGACTAACATTTTTGCTGGAGTCACATTTCTCAGTAGAGAAGAAACAGGAGCTGTTCTAACATCCCTCGTCATGGTGCTACACTCAGGGGACTCAATTTGAGCACTGCAGGGGATGTGAGAGCAGGATCAGAGGATGTGCTGTAACAGTCAGGGAAGTTAAGGAGCCATAGGCTGGCCTTGGAGACCCTGTCACCTCCAGGCAAGCTGTTCCACTGCTCACTGTCTACAGAAACTTCGGTGGCAGAAACAGTCTGTTAGACAGTTTCAGAATGGCGGAGACTTTCATTAAATGCATTCGGAGGTTAAAAAGCTTCAAAGTAAACAATTTGACTGGAGAATTAGGGCTGAAAAGGCTCCTAAACTAGCAGACACTTAACAAGTTCACTGGCTGAACTTTTCATTAAATTATAACCTTTACGCAGCCTCCAGGGAGTCTCCTTGATTTTGGTGCAGAGAACGCTCTCGGAGCCAAGGGGAACTGAGATGTTCAGTGGTGCCCAGGTCCGTCCTACCCAAATGGCTCCCAGCAGGCAAAGGCCCGTGACAGCAAATCAAAGTTTTCTACCCACAAAGGCAACGTGACTCATTTTGTCTGACTCGGCTACAGAAATTGTCTCTATCCAACCCAGCTTTGGTTCCACAGAAGCCCCAGGCAGCCGTCTGCCACCTCACAAACAGAACGTTTCGTCGTGTGGCACCAAACTTTGTTCATCAAAAGATCCCAGCCCACCTTCACGGAAAGGTCTGTGCTGCAGTCCCCTCTTGTTCACCACACCATAACACCACTTCATCTGGTTGCCTTATCCTGTTTGCTTTCAAAGAGCTTCCCAAAGCTACGTACATCCAGAACCAGAAGATGAGACTACTTTGCAGGGCACCCTGGCAGGTCAGCAGCAAACCGGCAGTCCAAACCTCAGCAAGTATAGCATAGATCATTAAAAAAGTTATTAGGAAATAATGTCAGGGTTTCTACGCTCGTTTAAAGGATCTCCACATACAACAACCACCTAAATCAAAGTTTTACAAGCAAAACTTGGCTCTTGGCACCAGCCGGGCAACCCTGTCTCCCAGTGATGTCCTCAGGGGACTGAGACAAACCCATGCCTTTTCCAGATTTGGACTGCTGTTGATGAGAATTTAGGGGAGTAGGGGGAATCAGTCCATTTCTCTCTTCCTCGGCTACACCCTCTTTGCAGGACTGTTTTCCCTTCTTTTTTTCACCTGCTTGCAGACTACATCTGGGGAGCAGGCCACATCCGCAGTCATTCTTCTGAGTACAGAAAATAATAACAATCGTTACAACAATAAATTCAGTGCGACTTGGAGAGGGATAAAAGTAGAACGAGTCACCTGGGACTGGTGACAAACAGCACTTAACACACTCGGAGGAAGACATCGGCCACCAGGGTGATGGCTGCAACGGAACAACCTGACCGGAATAATACAGCGCTGCCTGTGAAAGCGAGCTCCTCGTTTGCACAGAGCGAAACGAACGCTGCTCAGCCTATGGCAGAGGAACGAAGGGAAGGAACAGCCGCTGGGGATTTGCAACTGCAGCGCAAGAACTTTGGTATCACCAGTTCAACGCTTAACCCGCTGAGGAATGCCCTCCAGAGCTAACTGTTTATACGTAACACAAATAATATAAACAGCTAAGTGCTGGAGGGCACATATATACATGCAGATATATGTATAAAAGACAGAGTATTTTCTGTTCCACTCTGCACCATGAAAAGTAACACCACCAGATAAATAAACACATGTCAGCTCATGAGAAATGCAGGGAGGCAGAAAGCACAAAAGCTTTCTTAGCCGTGTCCAGAAGAATAAATTTCTCTTTCACATGCACCCACACCCAGCAGTCCAGCTCAAAAATCTGGTCTCCACTCTCCAATGAGAAAATGCTGGTGCCAAAGCTGCTTGCTCAAAAAGCAAAGTAACGCTGCCAAATTGAGCCCAAACCCAATCCCACTAAAAACTCTTTCTTCTGCCGGTTTTAAACCGTCCGCTGGGGACAGATAATTATCAAATAATAGTATCAACAACGTCAGATTATCACTTAAGACCCTTTGATACGTTCAAGTGAATGTTGTTTCAAATGTTATCGAGTGTCAAATATTTACTCTGGAGTCCAACTGAGCAAACGACCCATCCAGTGCCACTGAGCATGGCAGGTGCTCCTAACAGGAGCAGTGGGATCCGCAGAGCGAAGGAAACAACCCAGCTATTTGCAGCAGAGGAAGCGTGGGGACAATCTTGGATTTTACAGGACAAAGAGCGCCCTGATAGCCAGAACTCCCCTAAGGGAGCCAGGACTGCCTTCACGCTTGTCTGTGTGTGGAGCTCTTTCTAAACTGGTGGAGCTACAGCAAGGCAGGTGGAGCTTTACAGTCCCCCCGTGGAGTCAGAGATGTGTCAAATCTCACATCCTCAGTGTGAGACTCGCACAAACGCTCCCGTCTTGTGCCTCCTCGTGCCAGAGCTGTACCTCCCACGACCGATGCTCAGAACTGCTATGTTCCAGGACCCCACGCACCTCTGATCTGCCATCTGCTCCAAGCAAAAAGTCTGAAATTAGAGGAATAACCACCGGCGCAAGCAAGTCTTCCGCTGGATTTCCCCTTGGGAAACACCCCCAGAGGATGGATTCTGCTGCCTTAGAGATGGCTCTTCCCTGTACATTTATAGTGCACAGAGCAACTGGCTTAATCTGCCTCATCCTTCCTCTTTCAAGTGCCCTTGGGATAACTGGCAGAGCAAATTCCTCTCCAGCTATGGCCAGAACAAAAGCAAGACCCCGTTATTATCCTGGCCCATCACCACCCTCTGTATTTTCAAGAAGTGGAGCACAATGCTTGGCTACCTGCTGCCCGACCCTCAACCACTCCAGTTCATCCCGCTCAGACATGGTGTGGTTTCCCTTTCCCTTTTAGCATATGCAACGATGTTCTAAGGGGTGCTCGGTGAGGGGAACATGTGCCTCCATCACGCAGAGACGTGACTTTGAACCGATGCCTTTCTCTGTTCCTTAATTAGGCAGCCCTACTGAAGCCGCAAATGAAGAATGTCTGTGCCGAGCACAGAGTGGGAGGATCAGCGATGTGCAGCGATACCATTACAACAGCGCTGCCTCATGAGCCAGCACTTCTTCAGTGTCAAAACACGGTCCGGGGCCCCAGACGTCATGTTCGGTGAAGTCACGTACCTTGTCAGCAGGACTGCCGAGCGCGAGCATGCAAAACCGAGGGGCACTTTGTCAGCTCGCTCCCTCGCCAAAGACGCGCGTGCGGAGCTATCGGGGAGGTGAGGCAACGTGCAGGGTGGAACGGGGGCAGTGTCCAGCAAAGAGCAGGTTTAGGATCTCGAGCAAAACAAGGACAACCTCTCTGCACTCCAAAGATGAAAACCTTTCGGTATTTTCGTTGGAGTTGTTTCATTTAGCCGTTTCGAGCAGCTGCCTCCAGCTATTTCATAATAACAGTAACAACTAGTAAAGAACCAAACCAAACCGAACCAAAAAAGCACACAGGCCTGTTCCCTGACTCCAGATGTTCCCTGACTTCAGAAAGCAGAGTTTGCTGGGATGTAGGTTATTATGCAAAATCATTTTTCTTTTTTTCCTCGAGGCAATCATGAAGCGTTTCATTAATACACACTGGAAAAATAAGATAATGGCTTTCTTGAGAAACATGGGGAGATTTGCCCTGAGCCCCGAGTCAGGCCGAAGTGCCCCCCTGTTACCGCGTTCGCCCCTCACATCGCCGCCCTCCCAAACGGAGCCGCAGCCCCCAGCGCCGGGAGGGCTGAGAGGGGAGAAAATAACCACCAGGGTCCCGTTTTAGAATACGCCAAGCACTGAGAAAGACAGGTTTATGTCGGGAAGGGAGGGAGCAGTCTATTTCGGGCCGTTCGAATAGCAGCCACGGGCCTATCGGGGGCAGTTCTCCTCGTAATATTTCGCGTGTGTGCCGGGAACACATGCCGGAGGGACGCTGGAGGGAAAGGCAGAAAGCCTGGTACACAAACGGCTTGTCATAACGTAACAGGAGGCAAGGCTCTGCCTCCCAGACACCTCCAGAGCAACTTCCAGTTGGAAAAGGTCAACGTGCCATCCACAGAGAGCCAGGGTGCGGAAAACTCGTATAACTTCTCCCAGCGAAACGCAATGGGTAACAGTTACGAACCAGCCCTCCCTGGTAGGGCTCACAGGCATGCTTCAGGAGCTCTGCTTCCACGACCACTTGTCCACCTCAGCAATCATAAAGCTATGCATGCCACTACCTGCCCACCCGCAGCACAGGCATTGACCCAGGAGGCACAGAATGAGAGCACGACGCCTGAGGTGTGATGCCGTGGGCACAGCTCTGAGCGTGCGCTGTAGTTTAATGCCCCCTTACACTGCTGCTCGGGGGTGAGCCGAGGCAGCCTGAAGCCCCTGGAGACCTTCCAGGCACCGGGGGTGTCTCCACCATGGTGGCATTTGGGGTGTCACCTCCTGGGGGGACGTCATGAGGGCACTCAAGAGACTTCTCCAGGGCTGTCACCGCCCCTGTGGCGAGGGCGCACGAGGGACTTCCATGCCTGCAAACCACACCTGGCGCGTCACCTCGTGGCAGGACATCACGAGGACACTCGAGGGGCTTTCCTAGGGGTGTTACCACCCCAGCATCGAGTGCGCACGAGGTACATCAGCTCCCACTCCCCTCTCCCACCAGTCCCCATCCGCCCTCACCCCCTCCCCTCAGCGCCCCAGCCCCGCCTTCTCGCCTCGCCTCAGGGCCGGGGGTGGCCCCCGGGGGCCGCGCGTGTCGCCCGCCCCCCTCCGCCCGTCAGGGGGCGCCGTGACTCACCGCCAGCAGGGCCGAGGCTCGCTGCTCCCCCGCCGCCTGCTCCCCGTTGGCGCCGCCGTTGCTGAGGAGGTGCTGGTGGTAGTCGGGGGGCGCGGCGGCGGCGGCGGACGGGGTGGCCGCTCCTCCTCCTCCTCCACCTCCTCCTCCTCCTCCACCTCCTCCTCCTCCTCCTCCTCCTCCTCCTCCTCCTGCTCCTCCTGCGGCCGCCTTGGGGTGCTTGGCGGCCTTGCGGGCCCCCTGCCCCTGCTGCACGAGGTGGAGGAGCTGCAAGGTGCTCTCCCGCTCGCGGTCGGAGCTCTCGGCGCGGCCCCGCTCGTAGCGCCCCTCGCAGCTGAGGTGGTGCTGGCGGCACACGGCGATGCGGGCCCGCAGCCGCTCCACGATGGCGCTGTGGACCCGGGGGGCCGCCGGGCCGCCCCCGCCGCCCCCCAGCAGCCCGGCCCCCAGCCCCGCGGCCTGGGGGGGAGCCGTGTCGCCCATCGCCACCCCCCGCCGCCGGTGGCCGGCCGCCTCAGTGCCACATGGAGGGGAGAAGGCGGGGGGGGAGGCCCCGCGACCCCACACCGCCAACGGCACCGAGATCCCCCCCTCCCCGTCCCCCCACCGGGGGTGTTTTTTGGGAAAAAAAAAGAGGGGAACGGGGGAAAAATGGGGGGGCTGCTAGGGGCGGGCCACCATCGGCCGAGGGGTCGGGGACGGGCTGAGCCCGCGGGGGGGGGGGGAGGGGGGTGAAAGGGGAAGGATGGGGGTCTTGGGGGGGGGGCACGCGGGAGAGGGGGGAAAAATTAAAAATTAACCCGCTGCCTCCAAAAGGGATCCTCGTCCGAAAGGAGATCCCCCTCGGGAAGGAGTGGGGCTTGGCAGGTTTATTGGTTTTATTTCATTTCGGGGGCTCGGGGGTCGCTCCTTCACGGGGAAATTCAGGCAGGGAAAAGGGTCGCGGGGCTCAGCGGCACGGCGCCGACCCCCCCCCCCCCAAAAATCTTCTAGGGCTGGTGGAGCGGGTTGCTCGTTGGCTTGTTGTTATTATTATTTTAAAGTCTTCGGTAGATGTGCAAATAGCCGGGGAAGGAGGAGGAGGCTGGGGTTAGTTTGGTCTTTGTGCGGTCTCCGTTCTCCTGCTCGCTCCGCGCTGGCCGCTCTCGGGTTTTCGTGCAGGCTCCAAGTGCCTGCGGCTGAAGGGCAGCTCCTCCGGGAACGAGAGGGACGGGTCCCCGGTCCGGAACAATGTCAGGCAGTGGACTTCCAGAGCACGCTTCGCCTCCGGTTAATCCAGCCGCTGGATAAAATCCGTCTTGCTTTCAGCGCTTATTTCCCCCCTTAGCAATAAAGCAGCGAGCCGCCAACCCGAGGCAGAGAACTCCTTTCGCATACTTTCCCTTAGACTCCCGGCTACCGAATAGTTTCAAGTACAGTTTCAAGAAAAGCACGGGAAAAAAAAAAAAAAGCACAAAAAAAAAGAAAAAAAGAAAAAAAAAAAAAAAACACAACACCAACCAACCCTTCAAACAGCGATTACGAACGGCGAGTTGCACTTACAAACTTCCAGCATTTTGCCCCCGGCACGCTCCGGCCACTTTTCCTTTGTGTTTTTTTTTGTATATTCCATCCCCGGCCCGGGGTGGTGCTGCTGGGGGGGTGGCGGGGTTGCGGTGGGTGCTGCCCGCTTGCTGTCTCCTCCGCTCGCCTCCGGCTGCCGGAGCCGGCGCTGCCCGTGGCCCGCGGTGCGTGCGGGGCCGCGGTGCGGGGCGCTGCGGGGGCGGGGGGCGGGTGGCACCGGGCGGCCGGGCCGAGCGCCGGAGCCTCCCAGCGGCCGCGCAGGGGAGGCGGGCGGGCGGCCGCCCCGCCGGGGAAGGAGAGGGAAATGTCGCTCTGCCGACCTCAGCCCGCGGTGGGAACGGGGGAGTTGTGCTGCCGGGTTGGGGCTCCGGGTGCTGGAAGAGAGTGGTTTGCTCTGGGGAGGTGGGTGGGAAGGGAAAGGGGGGTTTTCTAGGGTGATTTTGTGTATGGGGGGGGGGGGGTGAGGGAAGGTTTGGGGAGGGGGAGGCTCTGGTGGGAGCTTCTTGGGTGTCTGGCACTTTGCTTCCTTCCCAGGAAAGCCTCAGCCTTGGTGCTTCTCTTTGCTGTCTCCTCGGTTCGTAGAGTCATGAAGGTTGAAAAAAACCTCCGAGGTCATCAGGTCCAACCACCCCCCTACCACCAATGTCACCCACTAAACCATGTCCCTGAGCACCATGTCCAACCTTGCCTTGAATACCCCCAGGGATGGTGACACCACCACCTCCCTGGGCAACCCGTTCCAATGCCTGGCCACTCTTTCTGTCTCCTCATTTCCAATTGAAACCTCCCCTGGTGCAACTTGAGGCCATTCCCTCTGGTCCTATCACTCATTATCTGCAAGAAGAGGCCGGCCCCCAGACCCCCACAACTTCCTTTCAGGTAGTTGTAGGGGGCAGTAGGGTCTCCCCTGAGCCTCTTCTTCTCCAGATTAAAACCAGGGGTGGCCAAGTGCCCCCAACACCGTCCAGGCTGCAACCAGCAGCTGCCAGGTTCCCTGTGTTGCTGCAGGTGAGCCATGAAGGAGGACGCAGGAATAGCTGGGAGCTAGTCGGCTACGTTAAAGCTACACACTGTTGTGCTACCATGGGGACACCTCTTCGGGAATAAAAATGGCCCCAAACATGCGGAGACACAAGCCTGATGCAAAAGCGCCAACCTTCCAGTCCTAACACAAAACCTTTCAGGACCCACAGCCCCTAACACAAGGACACATCGTCTCATTTGATGAGACTGCCCATCAGAAAACCACACCAATTTCATTACACCATACTGGGAGCAGCAAGCTGAGGATGAGTGACCCTTTCAGGTGCTTTTATCACCTTCCGAAGTCCCGCTCACAACCCTTTTGAATGCCATTGATGAAACGACAGATTCCTTAAACTCACCCTGAACATGCAAACAACACATATGGGGCATATGGGAAATATTTGGGCATATGGGAAATATTTGTGTGACCCACATCTCCTCCAGGCTGCACCAAAACACCCGTGTGGGTTCCCAGGATCCAGGTGTTTGGGCCCACATCTGTCCCACCAAAGACTTTGCTTCCTAACTGCGGGGTGGTGTCCGCGGGCTTGGGGATGTGCTGCATGCAGAGGAAGGCATTATTGCTAACAGGAAAAAGGGATTTTTTTGTTTAACCTTGAACAACCGAGGAAGAGTGGGTTATTATTTGATACGTAACAGCAGCATGCATCTGTTGAGAACAATGGGCTGGCACGGGGAAAAATGGACATTTTTCTGTTTGTAAAATAATAGACAATGTTACCTTTGCTTCAGGCCTCTCTGGGGCTTTTATTCATTTGTTACAGCTTGGATGTCATTGCTGTGTTTAGGGTGGTCAGACTGTACATGTCACAGTAACACCAATCTCATGGAAAATAAGCAAGGGCACTTCAAATGACATCTTGGTGGGGGTTTTCAAAGTTGCCGTGGGCCCGTGAAACTGATGGTGCTGCCCAGGGAGAGACCCGGGTAGCTGCAGGAATCCTCTCTCGTGAGGTTCTGCAGAGCTCAGAGAACGGTCTTTCAAAACAACGATTTTTGAGCTGTAACTTTAGATGTCTCAGATTCACTTTTTGCAAAGCAGCATCTGATGTGTTTTGTGGTTTAATACAGACCGCTTCTAGGGCGAGAGACGGCTTGGTGGCAGGGCTGCGAGTCCCCAGCCGCGCAATACGCAGCAAAGACTGCCCCTGGTGTTTCTGAGAAGGAAATACCCTAAACCCATCCTTCAGCTTTACAACTTTTGTCCAGGAGACGCTGCCGAATGCTACCAGCTCCTGGAAACAGGTATCGTTTTGGGGATTGGCTACTTGTCAGTTTTCTTAAGAGCAGACGGTTCTGAACATCACTGTAACGTCACTTGCGATCGTGTCATATGCGTTCTCATAAAACCACACGAGATGAAACATTAACATAATGGGTCCTGAATAATTCATTACTTTTATCCCCTATGCCGACATCTGTGACCTCTTGCAATGATACTGTAGTCTCATGTGAGCTGTCATCCTCGAGTATTTTTCCATGTGAATTTGCTCCTGCTGCTGCAGCTCTGAGTCTCCCAAGCCCCTACCGGGTGAGCAAAGCCTTTCCTGGTGCTGACTTCTCAGCCAGGAATTCTCACCGTGGAAGTCCCATTGTGCTGAAAACTTTACAAAAATTGAACAAAATGACTATGCTGAACTTCTGTCACCTAAAAACTTGAGTCCACACCTAAATCTAGACACATACCTCGTTCATCTCTCTTTAGAAATCACGTATCAAAGTCCTTCAAAGTTGCATTAGCTCCACCAAAATGGCACGTGCTTAATAACAGTCCTGTGAAAGACTAACCAGGGCTATAAATTTTCAGCCATTCCCATTATTTGCTTTTCAGAGGGTTCTTAGCCATTTTGAATGACTACTGTTATAAATAATGTGATAAATGCACTTCCAGCTAGGCACGCTGTTAGGATGCACCGTGCAGCTCGCCTGCTCAATTGCTAAACTTTGGAGCAGAATCTGACTGCACCTGGGTCACTTTTCTTGTCCTCAAAGTTTGGGCACAAGGCTCATGCATTACTGCTCTGTGTAAACTGTAAACTAAGTCATCTTGAACACACACAGGTTTTTGAATTAAGAATACAATTTCCAGAAAAATCTAAAGAAACTGTGTCTACATGTTATTTAATAAATAACAGGGAAAACAAACAAACAAACAAAATAAAAACAACACATACCATCCCTTAATACCTAGAAAAATACCCAAATTCACATAAACTATTCAGCGAAGCGTAGCCCACGAACTGGGCATTATCATCAGGTTCTTTCAATACCACTCCACGTATTTCTCACATTATTCCTTGGCTGGTCAATCATATTTCCTGACATTCTTTTGTCTCACCTCTAAATTCAACTTAGAACTTGATATTTATTATTTCTCAAAGCAGAATCAGCAAGTCGACTTAATACGGTATATTTCATGTGTGCTGGGTATCTCTTGGAGTGGTACTGTATGTACATGTGTTTATCTAACACACCCACTCTGTTTATCCAGGAAGACTTAAAGAAGGATAAAACTACAAGCCTTTATTTATCCAAATAAAAGTAAACTAGAGGAGTTAAGCATGGGAATTGCCTGTAATTGCCTGCTGAACTACTAGAAATAGCTGCTTTTGGAAAACAGAAGCTTTCACTGTCTAAAAAAAAAAAAAAGAAAGAAAAGAAAAAGGCAGTATCAGCTATCTGCTATTAGCAAAGTTTGCCATCCTACTTGATCCACAAATTATTTTCTTTCCAAAAACTGAGGGACAAGGGGAGGAAAATCACTTCTTTCCAAACTTCCCTGCAAGAACTGGACACAGAATGTAGACCATAAAGAGCCTGATCTCCCCAAAGTACACCACATTTGTAAGGCTGATCCTATCCATACGCATCATGCGTGAATTTTATCATTATCACAGTCCCGGGCTACAGAACTTCAACTAGATCAGATTATTCAAACACTACAGGAGCTAAAGTAATTTCCAAGTATGATCATTAATCACCTGCTCCAAGTCTAATCACATACTGATCGTTCTTCATTGTTCCATGAAGACAGGTACTTTATCTTAATTAGAGCTACTACTTCAAAAACTCACACTAAAGACAATTAAAAATGCCCTCTCAGTACAAGCATTATATCCTCTCACCCTCTAAATCCACTCAAAATCTCTGGAGTAGAAAAGGAACTATGAAAGACTGGCTGGATTTCTGACTTCCCCCATCAGCTGACATTTGCATTTCTCTATTACAAATGTTCTTGCTGCAATTGGACCTGAAAACATCAGTGGGGACGAGCCCTCTTAGCACTACGCGCTGTACAAATGCTGGCATTTACATACAGCCTGTCCTGGAAAATCTGACCTGAATTTTCACATATATTTCTCTTCTAGACAATTTTTTCATTTCCTGTGGTGAAGATGAATGTAAACACGATGCAATGATACTTCACGTTCTCTGCCTTGTAGAAACTCTTCAGGTAAAACAACAGCCACAAAAATATTATCACTTCCTCTCATCTCAGTGAGAGGAATAGTGAAGTCTGGTTATACACACACAAACATTTTGTCAGCCCCCTGCCAAGCCAGCTCAAGTTATCAGTTTCCTGCTGAAACAGAAATCAGTGATGTCAATTCGAGGCATTTTCTTAGTCTAACTAGCATTTTCTTAGTCCAACTAGTGATGTCACAGGCAAAATTGGTGAGCCTGCAGAGGCGCTGTCTTCCAAGACCTTTTGCATGACTGGAAAAAAAAAAAAAACTGCCTGCAGGAAAAAGAAAGAAGTAAGTAGCTCAGAGACTTTTTATGCAAATGAAGAGGAGGTGAGAAACATGATCTGGGACCATAGAATGGTTGAGCTTGTTTCTTGCAGGGGAGCACAGGTACCTGTACCCCTGACTGATGAACTGTAGGGTCTCTATCGGGGAAGGTCGGGAGGGGCGCACATGGAGCAGTGAGGGAGGAAGAGGACAGCCCCCTAGCCTGCAAGATCAGCTGAATCAGCCCCGATGATCAGTGCGGTGACAGATACTGCAGCCAGATTGCCCTCGCATCCAATAATATTCCACCCCCCTGTTTGTGCACTGGGGAGGAAAACAAGGGCTCGTCCGGGATTTGAACCCGGGACCTCTCGCACCCTAAGCGAGAATCATACCCCTAGACCAACGAGCCAATGATGCAGAAAAATCAGAATGAGCAAAATTCATCACCGGAATAAATTGACAATTTTCAATCTAAATGTAGGTGTTACTGAGATATATAAGTACTCAAAACCCCCAAATTCCCCCAATTTATTTATTTATTTATTTTTATTTTGGTTGCATTCAGTTTAAACATGGCAAAATGAGAAACTGACTATTCATTCTTACAGTATTTTTTTTTTTTAACATAAAAATCATTTTCTAGAGCTTTCAGAAAATTCAGACGGCAGCAGGATTTAAGACTATTCTGAACAGTCTGCGAAAGCGCACACCATTAAGTGGTACAAACCCCATTAATTTCAAAACATTTTTCCTTCATGAGAATATGTTACACCAAACAAATATTATTTTAGAGATACCAACTAATGTGTACAGAGATTTCATTATCAGAAAGAAGTCAGGTTTTCAACTGGCATTGATTTTCCTAAAAGGGACATGCCAGTGCACATAACTATTTCTCAGTAATTTTAAGTTGATGGGTGTGTTCCCACCAACAGTCCCAGAATAACAGGGATGGACAAGGAAAGAGAATAGAAAGCACGAGTTTCTTCAGCTCTGGTAACCAGGGAGATAAATATGATATATAAAATCTCAGAATATTTACATATTTAACTGACAGTTAAGGTATGAAAATAATGTCTTCAATTATAAGTTTACTTGAGTGTAAATCTCATCCTTTTTACTGGGATTTTTCATCATGGTTTGTAAATCTTGTTAATAACAAGGTATGATAGAGAACTGACAACATCGGCTCATTCTACCACCATATAAACCCACTGCTGAATTTCAACACCTTGAGATATGGAAGTACTTCATTACTTACAATTTATGCTGGAAAAAAAGCCACTAAATGACAAATTTAAGTTACAGTTTGTATAGAAAAAAAGCCAACAGATTCTGACCATGACATGGCACACGTGGCAGTAGTTGCCTACCCAATCAGCATGTTACCAGTAAAGTGGCATATCAAGCACGAGGAGTTCTGATGGACAAATACCTGAAAAATTAGGTTCCATTAGTTTCACTTGTGAGAAAGCAACTTGTTAAAAAAATCTGGAGGGTTAGCAGTATTGTCCATTTTACCAAGCTGTTTAGGCACAAAAAGACTATTAAGAGTATGTGCATACAGAAGGATGTAAGAACAGTCCCTAGCTGGATTCAAAACCCTGTGCACCCCAAGCACCTTCTCTTAGGCTACATCTAATTAATTTTATATGCAGCACAAAGTAAAGGGACAGAACAAACAATACATCACTTAACCCTACCCAGCTCTTCAAAAATCTATGCCCCATGCCCCATGGTAAGCCATGCATCATGATTCTGACTAACTCCTGCTTTCTGTTGTCAGATTATGCTGGAAGAATTCTCGCTTAGCTGGCATGGCCGCACTAATCCATTCTCTTAATTGTTTAGTTACTGCAAGTAGTTGCCATTATGTTTGTACAATATAATTTGACATTTGAAATCTCAGTAAGTTGTCTCAGTTGTGTATCAGAGACAGCACTGTGGGCCCAAGTGTTCGTTTAGATGGCTTAGCCAGACTCAGCCTGTATGAGGCCTATGAAGTGACTCATCACCTAGTCTCTAAAGAGGGGAATGACTATTGTGCTGCAAATGTAGTCAGAACTGCAGAATAGTTCCTCTGTTGCCTTGCAACAGTCTATAGTGATACCTCAGAGCGGAAATAAGTCTTTGCATTTGGGTGCTTTTCATCATAACTATCATTCTAAATGATTGGACAGGCTTGCAAATTTATAAGGAAGGTACAATGCAAGTCATACGTTCTTGTGTAACATAGTCTCATCTTTTCAAATATCTCTACCTCCAAAGGTCTCAGCATCTCCCACTTTCCCCCGATGCAGCTCAGCATAGGTAGGCAGAAGTTTTATTCCACAAAAATAACATCTCAGTATCTGTTTACTTAAGAGTAAGAGGAAACTTAGAGTGACCTGTAAAGATCCATTTTGTAAAACTTCAGGTTATTATTTACACAGATGAAAAGAAGATACAGCATATTCTTACACAATGGTTTACAGACATGTGGATTTAAGCATAATACAGCCTAAAAGGAATACTGAAGACCAGGCAGAGATAAAGTGCACGCAGATAAAACAGGTCATTCAGTTCTTTACAAGACGTCTTTCAAAGAGCTATATGACCACTTAATCCATTTTTTCTTCTTGGAAATTGTCTGCATCATTCATGTAGTTTTCAAGATCATTGTATCTCTGCAAATCAAATAGAACTTGTATTATTTGATCAAGGTTTACTAACTGAGTTACACAAAGAATGCTTTTTGTGTTTTTCTTCAATACATTAACAAGCATGCCAATAACAATTCAGAAGCAAAAGATATCTAAAAGCTTGTTAAACACAACAGTACTCCAAGTTGTCTTCAAATAGTTCATAAAGTGTTACTGAAACAGCCAAAGAACTTCAACATAAAGCAAAAAGTATTCTTGCCGTGCCTCATGTACGTGTTTCCAGTCTTCATGAGTTACATACAGCTTGACTTTGTTGTGTTGCTGCTTTCAAATGAAACAGGAACCTGCCCAGCACAGCCCAGAGATCATGCAGCTGCCAAAAAGCTTAATGTCAGAAGCTGATACAAACCGTACGTGAAAGCAGGGGCATACCGTTTGAGAGACTCGACCAGCAGAAGCGGATGAATGGTTAAACTAAATTCTTATTATCAAAGACCAATAATTCAGAACTTTACAGTTAAATGAAACATTATATCTCAGCTTTATCTTGTCTCCTTGAAAAAGGATACATCAACTAACTCAGCCATACCTTCTGAATCCACCCCATGTCTTCCAGGTGACTGAAAAGCCGTTCGACTGTGTCTTTAACTGGTTCATCCTCAACACCATCCAACTTGGTAATGGAACTGCAATCCACATACAACTTGTATTTGAAGTGCTTCAAATTATGGTAAATTCTTGTACGATCAGCACATACTACGCCAACCTTCAAAACCTAGAACAAAGTTATTTTCTCAGGGAGGACAATCATCATCTTGACAATATTACGAATGGCCAACTCAGTCTACCTAATAAAATTTTATCATTCAATCTGGAAACATTTTTTCAAAATGAAATAAATAAAATGACACTACATGCATAAATTCAGAGTAAAACCATGTAGTTTTCACTACCACAGAACAACTTTGGAGCAAGCAGGCAGTCAGCAAGTCTAAGCAATGGCAGTATATCAGCACTGTTTTCTTGCAAAAGCTGTACGCAGCCACATTTATAACTACTATCATCTTTGTTGTCTCCTGGGGGAGCTTTGTTACAAAATCACTACCATTTTAGACAACCATCATACTGTGAAAGCAGAGGAAGAGGAATTATTTGGTGACTTTTCCTTAAAATGTAGTATACTTCTAGGGTCAGGAATCACCAGTTCTAGCGTTTTGTAGACTGAGTAATATTCAGTATTTCTTTAGTATATACGTATTAAAACAAATAGGTATGTGCACTGGCATATATACTTAATAAATGCATATAGATTTCAAAAAAGTAAGATTTTATACAATGCACATGGGCTGGTTCTAAGAATCTTCAGAAATCCTGAACTTTCACTAAGAGTATGTGAAATCGAGGGTGTGCACAGGGAGATGGAGTCGAAGTTCACCTACATTTCAGGACATCCTGTGATAGTAATTGGTGCACCAATTACTATTTCAACCCACGGAGGCAAAGACTATCAAATAAGAAATCTACATCTGGTTGGGTTTTAGAGTCAGGTTTTCTACCCTCCAAAGCAGGAAAATAAACGTATGCATGAAGAAACTCATCTCCTGATGCACACAGAAGAAACCGATTTAGCATTACTACAAAAATGCCAGAAACATCCTTCAAGGGCAGCATTGTTTTGGATTGATGTTTTGTCACATCTTTGAGAGTAACAAGCAGATAAATGGCTAAAGGTCAAAATTCTTTGCGTCAGTAATAAAAGCTGTGATTGTATTGCTATTTCAGATTACACGCACACATTTCAACAGACCACATTATTTACTGTAAAATTATCTCTTCTGAGCCACAACAGTGATGCTCTTCATTGCTGCCATTGGTAATAACCTGAATACCCTTCTAAAGTATTAGAAAGTTAAGTTTTAATCAATGCTTACATCCTGCATTTTCAGCAAACTTTGCTAAATGCATGACCAAATGTTTGCATCTGTGAGCAGTCTCCCAAAACATCTGGCCCACTTTAACAACCTACCTCTAGTAACATCTGTTGACGAAGACAGCGATAGAAAAGCATATTTAGTTCGTATGATGTTTATAAATATAAATGCAAATTTAAATTTATTATTAAATACATAAATACACTTCATTTCTTAAATATATTAACTAATAGCTCAGGTGATATAAACTGATCACTGAAGTCAATGGAGGCACACTCACTTGAAAGGACTTTTGATCTGACCTACATAGATGTCTATGAACTGAAAATGTAACCAGCCTGAGATTAAAAAATGCTATTACTAAAGTGCAATTCTCTAATGATCATGTATGTACACGTACCTACATGCAGCTCCACTTCCTACTCACACCCCAAATTGAAAACCTAAGGCTTACGTTGTGTGCAGTAAGTGCTTCTAAAGTGCAAGACCTACCAATCAAGGCAAAGCCTTGACTGACTCAAACTTCCAGAAGTACCATTTCAAACACTGAGACAATCAAAAATGCAACGTGGTGTTTCATGGAGTATTTCATAGCTTTTTAAGCATTCTGAGCAATGAGGTGCAGTCCAAGCAGTGAAGTGTGGTATCTGGAACACAGTTTGATCAGATACCATTCTTCATCAGACCGAAACTCTGCTTGGCCCAGTTCTTCCCCTGTTACAACAGCTACCAGGAAATGTTTAGGAAGTTAGTATAATATATGGGACATACACCATAATGTTTATGGTATTATCATACAACTTGTAGCAGTCAACAGTTAAGACGTTCTGTATCATCTCAGCTATCACATTCCATAGCATGGAAGGAGCTTCCCCAAGAACCTGTCTAATTCCTTTTGGGACCCAATTACAGTTTTTGCCTCCAAAGTGCCTTGTGGCAAAGAGCTTCATAGTTTATTTATGTGTGTGGTGTACAGAATTCCCAGACTGGATAGGTGCCAGAGGAAAATAGTTAAATATCATATAATGTCATTACGCATTGTGTTTTTAAAGCAAGGAAGATCGTCTAAAAATACAATGTTATTTCAGAATGCAGCTTTGGAAAGAATCTCAGCACTGTACACATTCTAATTTTTTCCCCTCACAGTTCTCAGTGACTCTATCCTAATGCTTAACTTATCTGCTCAAGCTGGCCATATCAGCCAAAGTGGTGTTAAATCACTTTGTACGGAATGCAGGAGCATAGCCTGACAACAGCATAACACGTAGTGACTGAATTCATGTCCTCTAAGCACAGATATAAATGGAAATACAATGCCAAGACTGAGAGCAGAAAACAGTTCATAACGCAGGTGACGCAGGAGCAGAAAAGTGTAGGGGACACCTACAACTCCAAACTGTTCAATTCTCCCTGACCATGGAGGGATGGGAATTGGCAGCTACTCACAACAATCGCTGCAAGCCTAAGCAAAACTGGAACAGCTGTTTCTCTTCAGGCCTATTGGCAAAGCAGAATACTTCAGAGATGAGAGAAAAGGAAAGTTTTATGCAGAAGAGGAGGGTTGGAGGTCTGTTTTTGTTCTCTACACATCCACTTTTCTTGAGTATTTTCAAATAAAACTTTAGAAATAGTCCAAGTATGTGTTTCCAGTCAATTTGATCTGCCAGTGCTGATCTGCTTCCTTTCAGTCAATTATTTTTCTTGCAGTGCCAGTTTTATGTAGCTCTGTGTGCCCTTTTTGTTCTTTCTTTTCCCTCAATTGGCAGGACAAGTTGATCAATGCACTGCCAGAAGAACTTCAAAGACAACAGTACCTTTAACAGTCTCAATTAAAGATCACCATAGGAATAGGAACGTTGCATTAGCAAGCCATTAGTAAAAATTACTGGAAAGTGCTCAATCACTCACTCTCCCGGGTCTGTTCTGCAGCCCCTGAGCTCTACTGAGTGAACATGCACATAGCAACCATCTCACCAGATGCTGGGCTACGCAGGGCAAAGAAAACCCTCATCTTGTATTGTTAAGCTGAAGAGGATAAGAATGAACAAGCAAGTTAGTTTAATATTCGGTAGGATATTTCAAGCGTTTCCCAAAATGAAAAACAGCCATTGCAGGACAACATTTGGCCAGCAGTGAGGGGGTTGCTACTGTTATTTCTACAGTTAAACTGGATGTTGAGTAAAGATTAAATTCTTGTGCTAATTCACTTATTTCTGATAAGGCACATATTACCTGCGCAAAAGTGATTTTTAGTTAGTGATCTTCCTGACATAGGGGTCTCTAAATGTAATGACTGTACTATGGTCTGCAGTAGCAGTGCTAGTAAGATTGCTTCCCCGCATCCTAAGTACTTCGTATTTTCCTTTAGCAAAACGGGGAAAAGCCAAATTCTCTCAATTATCATACTCATATTTATCAAAACAATATTAGCAGCTACTGTTCATCAGGTTCTGTAATCTGTTCAGCAAAAAAAAAAAACACCTGTCAGTTACCTAGATTTACCTAGATTCTGCATCACATACAGAGCCCATTATGATGACATAATGATAATCACACTGATGTCCCTCAAATGTCTAATTTAGAGTATTTACAGAGATGCAAACTATCCAGGCTTGAGCTTCAGTAAGGTAAGCCTACAGTTTGTTGAGGGCTTCACTTTATTTTTCTGTAAGAAATCCTATTATATCCTTTTTCAAAACATGTTGTAAATACATCTTGTGCTGACACATTTTTCAGCAAGTACCGTGAAGAACTTCATCTGTATTCAGAAACTCTTTTACATGCACAAAGAAAAGGAATATAGCTTCTCCTGAAATACATCTCCTGAAAGGAGGAGATGTAAGGAGAAAGGCAGAAGCTGGATAACAGCTTGGTGCACAAATACAACAATACTTTATCCTTCACAAATCATGTTTTGAGTTCATCATAAGAGGTCAATTACATGACTTAGGAAGGCCACATGCATATATAATCATAACAGTTACTGTTAGCTGTAAGTTTTCTGTGAAGACACCTAAATACTGGGAACAGCCAGGTTCTTAAGATTCAAGCTCTTACAAAGTCTCCGCTGTGAAATACAACAAAGGTGACTGCTCAAGTCATCTAGAATGGCTGCCTAGTGCAACAGTGTGTAACAACATGAAAGACATGTTTCATTCAAAAATACGATTTAATCCAAAATCTCCTAGTAGAGGCAGCTGTGTGAGAAAAAGATGACAAGATTACCTAAGTGGAAATGTTTTCTAGTTTGGACAAATTGTTCTGATAATGCAGGAAAGAAAAAAAAAAAAAAAGGTTGACTAGAATGTACCAAAGTAGTTGGGAACAAGTCTTCTCAAAGGGAGATAAACAATTTCAAGTGTCAATTCATCTGAGATCTCGAGATACTTTGTCCTGGGTGAATAGCTACATGGGAAAAAGCAGATGTGAAAACATCTGAAGAATGAAGCAGTAAATCTTGACTAGGCTGCACTTGGACTGTTCGAATGACAGTGGCACTATTTCACTCGATGTTCTGACCTACAGCGAACAAGAGCAATAAGAATGCACATGGACGCTCCTAATGCTGAAGCAGTAGGCACAGAATTAGCAAACCTAGTGACCCAAGGTAGAACAAACCTTACTGGCAACAAAGTAGAAAGCAGTCATTCCACTGAGATGACTGTCTATTACACATACGGTTACTTTTATAATGTTTCTGAAAGCTAATCAATGCACGACTGCTGCTGGGAAGGTCTTAAGGGCATTATAGGCACACAAAAAGGTAAAGGGCTTTCAAGTGATCTAATTTCAGTGAAAAGGCATTCTGATATTTAGAACGTTTGTAACTCTGAGGCAAACGTCACTCCTGATTTAAAGCCTCAGACTCCTGGCACAAGGAGATAGGATCTATTCAAGATAAAAAAAAAAAAAAGGGCACAGTATTTCTCATGTACTTGGTAAAAACCAGGAATGCCAGACATATTCAGAGCAACACTCAATTGTGTAGTTTCTTTACCACTAGAGCTGTTTCTCCCTTCCTTATCATATGCTTAGGATTTTCAATCTTCTATTGAACATCCTCTGCCAAAACAACAACAAAAACTACTTTAGAAATAATTGATAAGTGCTTGTATTAGTACTTCAGCCAGTATGTGAATCTTCGTGTGTGCTCTCAGCCTGGTTGACAGACAATTTCAAACAGCCTCCACATGCACCACAGAAGACAAACATGCAGAGGACACCATGTACCTAGAGCATTTCCTTCCTGCCCTGGGTATGACTCAGACTGCAGAGATTTGAAACAGAAGAAAAACTGAAGCAAATCTTAATTTTGGTTTGAAGGCAATAGTTTTCAATTCAATCTATCACGTGCTGGAACACTGTCTCCAATTGTGAGCTGAACATCATGATAAAAAAGATACTTAGTACTTCATGCAGTGCAAGTGCATGTGCTGTAACAGGTACTAATAGTAAGCAGTAAAGGTGGGGAGGAAACAGCACACCAATGACAGAGATGCAGGCAAAAACAAAGGTCATAGAAAAAAAAAACACAACAATTTACTGATAAAAGGTTTTTTTTTGTTTTGTTTCATTTTTTAAGATACTTTTCAAGACCTCCTTCCTAAGATGTTAGAAAGGGCCAGAGGTATGGAAGAAAGCATCTATTTCTCCTCATTTTCACAGGAACTTCCTTCACAACTCCTAGCTAGATCCAAATCAATACTCCTCAAAACTGCAAAATGGTCCTCACATTTTAAAAAATGAACAGGAGTTCAGATGTGAAGTACATCAGCTTAACTTTTGCCTCTGGCATTACAGACGTTACAGGTGCTGACAGGACTTCTATTTGCTGTATGATTTTCCGTAACACTAGACAAAGCTTAAAAATAATTATATAAGGTGCTTGTTTGAACTTACCTGTTTGTCATCTGACATGAAGTCATCTGCTTCCAAGGTTCTGCTATTATAAAGCTTTCCAGACAGTAGCACATTAAACTTACAATACCGATTCATTCCACAGGCCTGACAAAACTTATGTGTTGGATTTTTCAAGATTATGCGAACATTTGGGTAACAATCCACACGCTCCTGAAAAACATTTTTCAGATAACATTAAAGAATCTCCATAAACTCGAACAGACTGCTGATTACCATCTATTTGCACACAATTTGCAGTAGAGAAACCAAAGAGATTCAAATGCGAAGTTTTTTAGCATTCAGTTGCAAACGTATACTTCTCAATCACTTTCTAACACTTTACCAAGTTTTCTTTCATTTAGCTTCAGGCCTAAATGACCCCTGCATCCAGGCAGTTATTTTTCTTTCATCTCTCCGTCTTTGTTTTTATTTTTTTCTGGGGCTGTGGTCAGGGCAACTATATCAGTGGGTCTACCTCAAATAAATACACTGTATCTCACCACTGCTCCTACTCCATTATTGCAGTGATTACTAGGTCACCCCAGCTACAACACTAATAGTATTCCAGTACTTCTTGGCTTCACATTTTTGAAATAGCAGAAGATTCATTATGAACATACTGGTTTCTCTTTTTGTGGGAGGGGGATAACATTTTGTTATAACATTGAACAAGTGACAAAAAATACTCTAAATAGCATCCGCTAAGTTAGCTGGAGAAGCATTCAGGTCACAGAGAACAAAATCCGAACACTTATCTAAATGTTTATTGTGTATTCATAAACACACAAATATTTCTGACATTTGCAGGTACCAAAAGAAGTTACATAAGGTAAAGAGCAATGAGACTGTTAAATATATATATATATATATATATATAAATATAGTGAGTATTGCACCTTTGTTGAAAATTATACTACCGAAAAAATCTGTCAGTAACTGTATGATATGGAGACCACTTCACCGTTTAAAGCAGAAGCAACATACCTTGTACCGATCTTTCCAGCGACTTCTAGAGATTAAGTTGTCAAGACGAGGCTGAATGAAGCGGTCATCCAAATAATGAAGGGAGAGCAACATATCTTGTGCATACTTCTTTTGTCTTGTTCCATCTGTTCAGCAAGAGTCATTACTGATTTCCTGACCATCATATGTTGTACAAATTACCTCAAATAAAATTTTCAAGGACATTATGCTTCTGCATACTAAGAACCATGAATAATTATAATAAATTACTACTGAGTACATCTACTACTGTTATCCAGACAAGTGATACGTGCCTTTTTGATAAACTAATGCATTTAATTCTTTTACAGGTATGTATCACAAAAGCTACATGAATAAACTCTATAAGAGAGGTTAAAGTGAAAAGCTGTCAACCCAAATGTAGAACTATTCACTCAGTGCCATTTAAAAGAATGGAAAAGAAAAATAGAGAAAGTCTTTCTTTTTACCCAGCTTATGTGAAGTGTTCATAATGTACAAGAGAAGGTTGTAATACATGAAAACAAACTACTGAGTAGCTTCCCAGCAGAAATGTTGACAGCTCTCTTCTCCATCACTTCTGAGCAACACATAGACACTGACCTTTAGCCTTCAGCAGCCCAGTCACATGCCTTGAGTTAAGCAGCATAAATATTTCCAAATATTTACTCAAGCAAAAGAAATAAACCAGTAAGACGAGTAAAATGCGAGTATTCCACGAATATCTCCCAGATATGTGCTAGATTCCAGGAATTAACCAGGAGTTTCACTGGTGCAGGCCAACTCTTACTGTCTCAGGCTTCAGCATGTACAGAAAAACACTATTAATGCAGTTACCTTTCCTACTCTTTTAGTGATGCTGTTATCCAAGGATGACTGTTTATCTAGCCTTTTCTATAAAAAAACATTTCATTGTCATTATCATTATAGATACCATAATTACTATCTATTGTTCTTCTATATATGCTTTACATGTTTTCAGTAACTCAGTTATACTGCAAACTTTAAAGAGGTTGTGCTAGACTTTTAAATTTTTTTCATAATAAAAAGCATGTCTACCGCTAAACTATGGGCTCTTAGTTCAAACTAGTTAACTTGTGTTAACTTCCACGAACTCAGAAAAATCCATTCCGTGTTTTGAAAATGTATTGTAATGCTAGGTAACGTTGTAATGCTCATAATATATAATATTCTTCGGAATGCATCCTCTAACCTACCTTCATGGCTGATATACTACTAGCACCTTGGCAGGGAGTTAATAATTGTCTACAGCAGATACAATATGAAACAGAAGGAATGTCACGTAACATAAATCTGGCAAGATTTACTTATTACTCTTTGTAAGCTTGTTGCACTTGGTAAAACAGAGCAATACCTGAAAGAACCAGGGGTGGTAGCTGAAAGATGTTTTTAGTTGCAAGAATACACAGCCTTTACTCTAAAGCCTGTGGTGTACTTCAGTTTCTCCATTCACCCTGATTTCTTGGTGACACCATGTTGCCATTAAGGTTCACCAAGCCAAATCCCAAAAGCCACTTCCTCAGCAAAAACAAGCCAAGAAGTACTGACTGCAGCTGAAATTTATCTCAAAGATCAAACATTAAAGATCAGGACACAGAATAATCATCAAAACGAAAATTATTTATTAACTATCAAATTTCTCAGAAAAGACTTCAAAACATGACATTTTGAAAAATCACCTGACCTTGCAATCTTTCCGCCGAGATGCCTATTTTGAAATTAATTTTACTTTCATGCTGGAACTAGTACTACTGATCAGCAACACAGAAACACTTCCTTACACCTCAGAATGCCTTATGGGCTTAAAAGAATTAAGTCCACGCACTTTTCTAAGATTGCTCATTTCAGATAGATTAATTTCCTAAAGTTACAAAGCTGAAAAACTACAAACAGATCTCAGGGATTTCAAGTCACAAACTTACACTCTAATCGGGAGACCATCTTTTCCAAGAGTAAATGCCTTTCTTTGTCTTTGCATGTACTATTAAATTTTAAATGCAATTTACTTACCATACAATGAGTTCAGGAAAGTGTCATCAATTGCATTTATGAGAAAAGCCTTTACTATTCTTTGGAAGTGTACATAAGGACTACAGCGAGATACTGGAAAAAAATAAGCAGAATTAAAAAGAAAGTAAATGTAAGCAAATGTGACTGTCACATAAGAAGTTTTTTTTTTTTTTCCATTATTGTTAATTTATAATTTTAAAGCCATTTAAATATGAATTTAAAAATAATGTTAAATGTCCCACATCAAAACCTCTTATTTAAGATCTTGCATTCAAATATTGCTTCTCATCCCAATAATCTTAGTGAATTTTAGCATGTCCTAAAGTCACACATGTCCTTTCATCAGGAGCCCAATATAGGAGCTATAAACACAAACTAAAGAAAATAAATTGTTCTATGAATGGCAGGAAATAATGCAAACAACAGAAGGTCAGGCTTACGGTTTTTATTTTCCTAACTTTCTTTCAAATAAACATAATTCTGCTCATGTCTTTACTGGGGAACACATACCACAAAGGCGTGTAACCATCTACACTAGCACTGACTACTCTGTCAGTACACACCTCCTTCTAACAACAAAGTATGCAAGAAGAAAACCAGCATAAACTTCTGGTTCAAGTTTCTCCTCCATCCAGATACCAGTTTACATAAAAGGAATCTCACCAACATGACAAGTGTTCTGACTCCATGCAGCTTGTCTAAAACTGACCAATGAATTCAGAAACCCCTACAGACCTGTGCTTCCAAGTGTCACTGCCATAAATAAAAATACATTAAAAACAAAACAAACAACAACAACAAAAACACAACCCACAACATAAAAGCCTAACTCACAGCAAGATTCTTATGTCATTCTCTAAAATAGAATTGATCCAGAATTAATGTATTTGCTCTTGGGGTATATCGCAAGATAACAGCTTTATGTCTCAAAAGGAATGATTCCATCATAGGTGGCCTCATTCTAAAGCAGACCAAACAACAAGAATTTTCTATGCAATATTGCTCCTTGTCCTTCTCTCCAAATTATACCCTCCCTTTAATAAGATACAGAAGGACTGTAAAAGTTTACTGTGGAAACCACAAGCACTTTCACAAATGAAAGTTGTTCAGGAATTTCTGTTTTTAAACTATCATATCCCATTACACAGTATTATTTTGTATTTAGAGCCCATAAATATTTATTACGGCACTAAAAACAAGTTATAAATATAGAATTGTAACTAATTTTGATCTTACACTGTGGGATGTAGCATGCCAGCAATTCACTATTTGATGTATTTAGTTCTTTTTGTTGCTTTTTTTCACTCTTTACTTGCTCTGTGTCGTCATCACCACCTTCTTCTTCCTCATCGTCAACTATAAAGTCTTTCAGGCTATCACTGTCACTTTCACTTTCTTCTGTTGGTGTGAGGTAACAGAACGGTTCCTCTTCTATTTCTGTTTCACTATTGGTATCCTAATTAAATTAAAAAATATATTTCAAAAGCAAATCAGGAATTTTCAGTATCTGCACTAACAAAATACTACATCTACTGGACCTTCTAATGACAGTAGTTGTTAATAAGAAATAATATATTTCAAAAAATCCGTCATTCTGTACTACATGAGGACTACTTTCTGCTTTAAATTAGCAATCTCCATGTACCTCTCTTCGGTCAAACAGACTGAATAGAAATTAAGGTAACATGAGATTTCTAAGGTGCTTCAACAGGTACATTCTTTCTTGATAAGAGGAATCTGATAGTCCTCTCATGTGTCTCTTCTCTAAGGAAAAAGGAACATTAAAGATATTTTTTCCCTTTCTGACAACATAGACAGATACATGCATTCTAAGCTGCTCAGTCATCAGAACACCTGAAAAAGCAAATGAAAGGAAATTCTTAAATCCTTGGTGATGAAAATTAAATTAGAACTAAAGGTTTTCAGCAGCCAATATTGTTATTTAGTTAACATGTGACAACTGTTGAAATGTGACAGGATTACTGATTTGTCATGAATAAAAATCAAAACAAAATTAAAAAATCCTACTGATTAATATCTATTAATTGCCATCTTCCCCTATATTTAGTGGTGGAACTGAAGCTCCAAGATAAAGTTCAGACCTCATAATTTTCACTCCCACAGGATGTCCGAGATGCTCTTTGTCTTGCAAGACCTTTCAGTTTTGCCAATACTTTCTGCTTCCTATTAGGAGAAACATTTTCTGTAGGGCAGGTTTTATCAGGCTGCTGTTCTTGGGAACTCTCATCTTCATTAATTACACAGTGGCGTTTGGCAAAAACTTTCCTAACAAGGATATCACTGTCCTCGCTTTCATCACTGTCGTGCAGTACCGAGCTGTTCAACCTCTTACGCTTCCCAGGCATAACGCATTCATCATCTGTTATTTCCCCACTGTGGATTTTCTCTTCCTGATCCAAAATGTCATTCTTCAGTAAAGTTTTGTCTTTTTCACCCACTCCATCTTCTGATACGGTAGATTCGGTGGACTCTTCCTCCTCTGAGGTAATCGAGGATTCGTCATCGCTGTCAAGCAGTATGAGCTCCCTTTTAGTGCGTCTCCAGTCCACGCGGGATTTGGCTGACAGTTCAGTTCCTGCTGTCTTGTTTCTTGTTTCGTACCTTCTGACACCTGCTTCTGCCTCCATCGGGAAGCTGTGACAACACACCACAACACCGGTAAGACAACACACCTGTTACATTATTCCAAAGAAGGAGGGAGAGCCTGCCACGTAAAAAAGTTTTACCACGTAAAACTACGATATTTAACAATCCTTCAGTGAGACACACAGAAAACATCACCACACCAAACTCAACACTTCTGAGGAGGGCAGACCTTCCTCAAAGCATGCTTAGGAGCAGAAATACCTCCACTCAGCCTCAATAAATGGGAAAAACCTTTAAGAATATCATCCCCTTCCACATCTGCCGCCCACAGCCGTGCCAGAGGGCTCGGGCCCGGCCGCCTCAGGCCTCCCCCGGTGTCCCCCCGGGCCCTGTCCCCACCCCCCGGCGGGGCTGGGACGCCCCGACAGGAGTCGGACCGGGCCCAACGGAGCTCAGCCCTCTCCCCCCGCCGCCACGGCACAGGCCGATGGTCCCTGTCGCGCCATGTCGCGGCCTGTCGCGCCGTGTCGCGCCCTATCGCGGCCCTAACCCGCTGTTAGTTACCGCGAGCGGTTCCCGCGCTTCAATGCGCGCCAGCTGCCGAGAGGAGGTTACCGCCCCACTCAGCGCGCCGCGCGCCGCGATTGGCTGCCGCGCCCTGTCACTCAGCTCCCGGGATGTTTACGGAAGTGCTGACGGGTCATTTGGGAGGCGGGGGTGTCACGTGGTTTGGTCGGGGTTCGCAGGTTGGCGCGCGGTGCTGGGGAGCTGGAGGTCCCGGGTTCGAGTCCTGCCCCCACCGCAGCGTACGGCTCTGCCGTCCTCCTGGCACTCAGGTCCCTGCCTGGCGGCGGGAGAAACGTTGGAGTGCGATGGCTTGGTTGTGATGGCGTTTCAGCCTAATACAGGTGTGTTCCTGAGGCTCTGTGGGCTTGCAAGGCGTGGCACAAGGGGGATTCTGGTGGCCACTAGCAGCTGTAGGGCATAGAATGGTTCATATAGAATCACAGAATGGTTTGGGTTGGAAGGACCTTAAAGCCCACCCAGTGCCAACCCCTGCCATGGGCGGGGACACCTCCCACCAGATCAGGTTGCCCAAAGCCCCATCCAGCCTGGCCTTGAACACCTCCAGGGATGGGGCATCCACAGCTTCTCTGGGCAGCCTGTGCCAGGGCATCAGCACCCTCTGTGTAAAGACTTTTTTCCTATTTTTTAATCTGCCCCCCCCCCCCCCCCCCCCCCCCCCCTTTCTGTTTTAAAACATTCCCCTTGTCCTATCACTGCACCCCCTGACAACGAGTCCCTCCCCAGCTTTCCTGTAGCCCCCTTTAGGTACGGGCAGGCCGCTGTAAGGTCTCCCCAGAGCCTCCTCTTCTCCAGGCTGAACAACCCCAACTCCCTCAGCCTGTTTTCACAGGAGAGGTGCTCCAGCCTTCTGATCATCCTTGTGGCCCTCCTCTTGACTCTTTCTAACACATCCACGTCCTTCTTGTGCTGGGGGCCCCAGAGCTGAATGCAGGGCTCCAGGTGGGGTCTCAGGAGAGCACAACAGAGAAGGACAATCCCCTCCCTCCCCTGCTGGCCACACTGCTTTTGGTGCAGCCCAGGACACGGTTGGCTTTCTGGGCTGCAAGCACACACTGACAGCACATGTTGAGCTCCTCAATCCACCAACACCCCTGGGTCCTTCTCCTTAGGGCTGCTCTCAATCCATTCTCCGCCCAGCCTGTGTTTGTGCTTGGGATTGCCCCAGCCCAGGTGCAGGACCTTGCATTTGGCCTTGTTGAACCTCATGAAGTTCGCACAGGCCCACCTCTCAGGCCTGTCCAGGTCCCTCTGGCTGGCATCCCTTCCCTTTAGCACGTCAACTCCACCACACAGCTTGGTGTCATTGGCAGGTCACCAATGCCTGGCCTGAGGCTTCTCTGGGAAAGCAGCTTCTTCACAGCTGTGCACTGCTCTCTGCTGTCTTATGAGCAAACCTGGTAATTTTCATGTTCCCCCAAATGTTGGGGGACATGAAAACAGAGGTTGTTGCAGCTGTAATTAGGGGGAGGTTTGGGGTCGCTGGGATGGAGCCCAACCAGAGCTGAAATCCCAATGGTGCCTGTGCTTTGGAAACCCTCTGCCAGCCTGCATGGGCTGCCCTGGAAGGAAAAAAGAACACTTTCTTTGACAACAGTAAATCATATTTTGGGTATGATGCCAGCTTCTCTGTGGTTCCCTTCAGTTCCTGCCATCTCCAGGTGAAAAATCAGCAGCTAGGTGACATACAGATGTCCTCCTAGAGACAGCACTCGAGGAGAGAGCTCTTTTTATTCATAACAACAATTTAGCAGCAGACACCCAACTGCTGAGCAAGGCCACTGCTCTCAGCTGGGGCTGGTCCTGTGCTGCAGGGAACCCCCCAAATGGAGGGTAGGAAATGGGGAGGTGGTCCAAATGCTATCTTGGTCAGGGGGGTACGCAGGAGTATTGCAGCACAGCAGTCTGGGGAATGGAGAGAAGAAAAAATTCATAAGGGACCAAGTTGCACTAGTTTCACTACACAGAGACCAAGACATTTTCTGGATCAGTATACACAAAAGAGGAAACTATTAAAAGCTACAGTAATGATCTTCTGTTGTTTGTCTGCTTAAAATGTCTACTGAATGTGATGCTGGATTCTGTTCAATGCTAATACTTTTATAGATGCATTTTACTAATGAGATTTGTATCTTAAATTTGCTTTTGCATTGCTTGGTCTGCAGTAGCAAACTACTGCTATCTTGGAACTCACTATGATGACATTATTTGTACTGCTTTGTCTTAACAAGACCTTGTAAATGCCTCCATGTATTTCTTTAAAAATAAGTGGTAATGGAAACAGAAGAAGAGGAAATACCTGGAAATGAAAGACAATTCTTTCTCATCTTATTTACGTAGCACATCTATGGATTTCATATGGCTTTCACATACACAAAGAGATTCAGACAGGTGTTTACGTAGATGGTGGGTTGAATTCCCACTGAAATGTTTATATCGCAAGGATTAAAATGGTTATAATTCAAGGATTATATTGCATTAAGGGACCTATAGTACCGACCTGGCATTTATTTTAATTGCTTGAAAGTCTATAAGTGGGTTTGCAAATAAATAAACGGAGCAGAGTTTGCCCAGGATTTAATGTTCCCTCCAAGATGCGAAACAAGCTGGCATTTCGGTGCTGGACTCTCCCCGGTCTTCATCGCGATTCTTGCTTCCGACGTCGCCATCTAGTGATAGAAGGAGTGAAGAGAACCTTACTCTTGTAGCACTGTAGTACAACCCATAGGAATAAGGCGATTGCAATGAATATGTTATATGGAACTAAAGAAAATGCAAGATATATATTTTTTACTTAAATAGTATGAAGAGTTTCAGCTATCAATGTTGTCTTCTGAAAGAAAGTTGAGCAGTTTTTCTTACACACAATGCTAAAAGATACTGTCTTAATTCTTCTGATAATTTTTCAGTTAAGTAAAGGACAGTCAGCGTGGGGTCGTGTTGTGTCCTCAGATTTTAGAATTGGACCTCCAGTCGATATACAGGTTTTCAGAAAAGTCCAGTTTACTGCACTCTAAATTTCCTAAAAAGTTCCCTAAAAAATAGGCAAATTCATCTGTCAAATAAAAAAAATATTGTTGCATTCACATTTCAGTTCCTGTAAAGTTTGAGCTCTTCTAGAATTCAGTGATAGGTGGGATTCTATGGACATCCCTCCCATTAAGTGGACTGTTCCTCCATGGGGTATTCTTTCCCTAAGATAAACAATGGGAAGCTCAGAGCCCACATTTCCCAGGGACTGCTTCCTGCACCAGAGCAGCATTTGCAAACCCTCTGTGACTCCCAGGCATACTGAGCATCAGGCTGGCTCATACCCAAATAAGAGTGCTGGAAAGAAAAATAGGGAGAAAAACAAACAAACAAAACACAACAAAACAAAAACGACGACAGTGAACTCTCATGCTTTTGAAATAAATTTTCAGCAGGCGCGAGGAGGTCTACCATCGCAGGGACTGTTATTTTTGCTGCTCACTAGTTTACATCAGCTGGGACTCCCTGTCCCTTCACCTAAGGCCCTAATCCGTCCATTTAGCTCATGTCCTAAGTACAGAGACAGACGTGAATTAAACAGACTATAACTGTTTTATCACCTGAACGAGCTGCTAGGACTTGTAGGGAGTCCCTCAATTAAAGCTCTGCCTGGAGCACAGAAACTAAATACAGGGTCATCTTTCTTTCTTTTGTTCTTTCTCTCATTCTTGCTTTCTGCCTGCTGAACTCAACCTCCTACAGAGTTCCTAAAGAGAATATCACAGGAGACTTGTTATCTTGCATTCCTCTGCCTCCTGTTCCTCTTCAATGGAAGACCATTTTCCTAATTTCAGGGAAAATCCCCGTAAAGGATAAGCCTGCCCAAAAGCTCCACTGTTTGACATGATTCTTGTCATATTCGCTATCACGCTAGCCATTACCAACAGAGAAAATTACTTTAATAGTTATAGTTTATTAGCAGAAAATATTTTAAAATTCATTTTCAAAGCATATCTTAAAGAATTTCCATCTCAATTAAGAAGTTTTTTTTTTTGTTTTGTTTTGTTTTTAATATAAAAAAGTTTTCTAGAGCATAAAGGTAATATTCAAACTTATTCTAAATGCTTTTTTATTATTATTTTGGCATACTTTTGTTAATAATGCAACTTTTCTTAGAGGCTGCAATTCACTTCTGCACAGAAGCCTTTTTAAAGAATTAAATAGGGTTTATGAGATTCTTAATCCTGGTTCTGGCTCTTTGTGCAGGGTTGAATTTCATAGAAAGAGTGAATTTCAGACAAAGGAGACCAATGGAGTTAACATTTAATCTTTTTGAGGCACTGAGAGCTTTCTGAAATCATGTTCCATATACAAAAGTTTTCTTTGTCTGTTTTGTAGGGTGGATCACAATTACTAGGTGACTTGCAGGTTTATGTTGTCTGCAGTGTCTTTGGGAGTGCTTGTTGTTCCTGTTATTTAAAAGTCCTAATAATGAATAAAATGTGTAGTCTACTTTACCATTTATGTGTGGAAGTTATAATATTTTGCCTTCTTTGCCTGAAGTATATATAGTCTAATAGTAGGAGACTGAACACAGTTAATGTTCAATATCACTTTTATTTAAAGATCACCCGAACTGTGCTCCAATTTCATCCCAATACAACTCAATTTATTTCATTTTCACTGCCTTAAGATTTAAGAAATATTCTGGTCTTTCACCATCAGACAGAATATGAATTACACACTTCTGAGTTGAAGTAAAAGATTGAGGAGTGAATAGGATTTGATGTTTATCTGGTGTCAGCAAGGCATTCCTGTGCAGCCCTGGAAAGTCTTTGTTTGAACAGTGTTGAGGTTTAGATAGCATCAGCAATAATGTGACCACATTGATGTGCTTTGAGCAAGAGCGATTCAAGGATAACTTAAAAGCATCCACATGAATTATGTAACGAAGGCCAGGATTTATGTGCAATGTGAGGAGTGGCATTTTATGTTACTTTTAGAGTTTTTCACCTTCATTTTTATATTTCTTTGACAATTTACTTTTAGTTTTTGGGTGGTTTATTTTCTCTTTGTCACAAACCACTTATATCCGTTTGGCAGCAGTTCTCTAGCTGGAGCAGAAACTTTTGCCAGGAAGAATGCGATGAGTCATGATGTGTGACCAGAATAACTGTACTATTGAAATGGCCAGGAGCAGATGTCATTCCACCCATAAAAGAGTAATTAGCTTCTCTGGTGTATTTAACCTGGGACAGTGGAAACAAGGAATTCTTAGAATAAACTGTAGTGGCAAAAGCATTTATCTGCTTGTATAAACTGCATCTACACTAACTTTTTGCTGTGATGACAATCCCAGAATCTCTATACCTGCAAAGCCTTTCAAGTACAGAGAGTCTTAACTTTTTAACTGGCTTGATTAGCATCTTTTAAAAGCCTTCTTTTATGTGTTTTCCTGCCATACATGTAAGTAAAAAAATACAAACCAAATATTTAAACTAAAATGATGCGAACACATGACTGGTTAACCTCAGCTGCATGCAATACACAGAGAACACCAAAGTACATGCAAATAAACTGACATCCCTCCAAACTGTTTCTTATTGTACTATTATATTTTATTTAACTGAGGGAAAGAAGAACAAGTGATTTTAAGGAGGTAGAAATTTAGTTATTATAGCTCTAACAGTTAGAAATCTATTAAAATCTATTAAATATATTTATATTCTATAGAAATCTATTAAATTAATGTGCATAATAACAAAGTCAGAATAAAGTACTATCTCATTCCAGGGCTAATGCTTCTTCTTCTCTAAGATATACTATTTGACAAGTAAGAAAGAACCCTTTGTCTAAAGTTATTATTGTTTGTATTCAGGTCTTTGGCACCAGAAAAGACAGATATCAAGACAGCTGCCGGGCAGTTGAGTTTTGGTTCTTAACCTGCTGCTAACTGAGCCCACAAGAAAAGTTCAACTGGCTTCAACCTCACAGAATTGTACCCTGACAGATCAATACAGAAAAATGACATGCATGTAGAGATTCATTAGAAAGATAGTAAAGGGCAGGGTATTTAGTATTCTTTAAAGTACATATAATATGTTTTAAAATACATTTGGATTATATAAAAAATAGTAGCCGCTATGGAGATTTCTTTCCTTTGTTAAATGAATTAAACTAGAAAATGGATTTCCACTTTAGGTATTCAACTCTGAAATTCTTATATATATATATTTTTTTTCACATTACTGTGAAAGTTGCACATCTACCCTTGTTCAATATTCTTCTCCACTCCCTTTGCATTCTCTTTTATTTGCTGACCTCTCATTCAAGAACTGGCCTGTAATGCAGCAATGCCGAATTTAGGGGGCATATTTGTACTTTAAAATCTGTGAATCTTCAAACATGATTGGGAATATATGGACAAAAATTATATGTATTATGTATCAAAGGTACCCCAAAACAAACTGTGGACAAGACAGACACAAATGCTGGTATCCAGTAAAAGATTACCTTTTTAAGCACAGGTTCCTTGTAATTTTAATAACTGATTGTTTTCTTAAACAGTGTTCACTCTGTCTTTGCAGAGGCACAGTGGAGTGGTGGGGTTTTTCCTCTCCCTCTGTATTTAAAGATTCCCATCTGCTTTACTATAGGAAAGTTCCTGCCTGTTCCTTCCCTGCAAAAGTAGCCTCTGCGCTCACCCAAGCCCTGCTATATGATGCCAAGATTGTGATGTGGGTTCTGGTAAGCCAACAGGAAAAAGCAAATGAAAAGGCATTACAGAAAGCTTCTGTCTTGAAATTCTACCTTGGAAATAACAAAACCAGAGGACAGTAGGTTGAGGCCAGTACAGGATCTCAGAGATTATCCACTTCCTTTGAGATTATATAGATCTGAAACATCCAAATTTCTAGCTCCTTTCCCTATGCTACCATATAGTAGCTGGTGCACAATACCAGCATTTTCAGCAAGGTGAGATAGGCCTGAAAAAATGCTGCCATGTAGGTAAGAAGTTAGGGGCTGAATTGCCTCTGAACACTGGGAATGATAAAATAATCTGGTTGTGTGAGAGGGCTCCAAGACCTATGCTCCTTTGGGGTCTAGGGCTAGATTTTTATCTTAGATTTCTTAGACTAATGTAGTTTCTAAGTTCCTTTCCCATGACTTTTCTATTTCTGATGTTATCTAAGCATATGTGGCATACTTTCCCATTTGGACGTAGGGGTGTATAGTTCATTAACTGAGGGCTTATATTTTAGCTACATGACATGCCTGAGGATTGTCATGGCTACTTTAAGCACATGGGGATATTGTGGGAGGGAAAAGAAAGTCCTTAGCTCTTGGTGGGGAGTGTGGGGATAGTTGCTTTTATTAGATATGGACATTTGCCAGTAGCTTTACTATAAAACTAGTTCTGACTGTAATTTTTATTGTTTGAAATGCTTTCATATTAACCCTCCCCCCCTTTTCTTTTGTAATTGGTCTTACCAAAAAAGAATTATTAGAAATATCATTATTCTTTAAACATCTTTCTTCTGTCCAAAGATAAATCTTTCTTTCTGTCATACAAGTTGAAAAATAGCTACATAACCAATTGTGGAATAAACATGTGACAATGAAAAACTTCCTTAAACTTTCTGTGATTGCTCATACTAAACACCTATGAAGTTCTTCCATGTGAATATAATGGTATCATGCAATTATATGGACTTTGGCCTTCACATAAGGTGCCTACTTCAATAGTAGGGTATAATATTTTCACCTTATGCTCTTCTTGTTATTTTTGGCTCTATTGAACTCAAGCACATCACATTCAAAGTTGGTAGAGATGGTGGTTAAATAAGATCTTCAGTTCCAAGCATCACATTATCAAAGCACTTAAAGTTGTTTGTAAGTAGAGTAGCCCAGAGCAGAACATGAGAATGTAACCATAGGATTGCCAGACCTCTGCTTTGCCCATGTGCTAGGATAAGTAAAGACTCAATGGTTTTGTGCGAGGCACGGGAGAGTTTGACTTGCTGTTACTATTTTGAATATTCATCATATTCGTCACTTGTATTAGAGAACAGCTACCAGTTCAGACACAAGCCTGCAGCATTAGTTGGCTACTGCAGAAAGCTTGTCACTGGTCCTTGGAATGTACAATTTAATGTTGAGGAGACAGAGGGTGCATAAAGGAAACCAAAAAGGAGCAGAGGGACATAGCCAGTTATTTATGATTGCAATGATAACCAAAGGTCACAGAACTACAGTTTTGTAAACAGTGTGAATCAAATCTCAGATAACTTTGGAATTGGATTGTTTTTTGGCAGAAAACAGCATTTCTGTAGCATTAAGTTATTAAATCAGTCCTTTCTCCCTCTGACAGTGCCAGACAAGTAGGAAACATAGGCAGTGATCTCATAATTTTAGCCAGAGAGCTAAAGGAAGTGAAAGGAATTGAGTGATGCACCTAAAAAAATAATACAGGAGACAGCTTCTGTGCTTATAAAGAAGACTTCATTCAAAATAAACCTGCTTTATATACATATTTGGGCAAACTCACAGTGACCGCTTACTCCACTTGAACATGATTAGTGCTGATCATATTTCCTGCAGCTGGAGAGATTTACTTGCTAAAGTGGGGCATAGTTTCTGCCCCACTTTAGACCTCTGTAGTATTTAGCTTAGTCAAAATTGACAGTGCTATTTTAGCCAAAGCTATAATCAAGCAAAGAGCAAAATTCTGCATAGCACCCTCCTCTAGATATGCATCTCTAGATATAGTTGGTCCTGCACCTGCATATTTTGCTAATATCCGTTTAGGTGGGGTTTGTTAGTGGGACTGGCTTTTTTTTTTTTTTTTTTGTTCCTGCTCCTTCCATTTGAGTAGGCAATGAACAAAACTTCCTGAAGTACAGGTTCATGAGTTCTGCCTGTGATTCCTCATCTCCCCCATCCGTGATACTCAATAACCCCAGAGCCAGTGATTTCCAGCCCTGGTACTCTTCTCTGCCTCCCAGTTCCCAAAAACCACACACTTCTTTGTGACACTCGGGACTGATGACTCCAAGTTTGGGAGTGAATGTAATGGGAATATCTGTTTTCTAGGAAAGAGCAACAAAGGTGGCCATGAATCTGCTCAGATATGCTGTGACTACTTTCTGTCTGTGCTTCAGAATAGAATACCCCACATTGCCAATACTTCCACCTCCAAGAATATCTGTGGATTAGTTATGTATGAAAAAACAAAAAATCTTCCTTTTTCTTTCTGTGGAGGCAAAATAAATAAAACATATTACAAACACTGTTCCTTATGAATGCTCACATAATTTTTCCTTAACTTCCTATTCGTCTGAGAGATGTGAATCCCAGGAATCCATTCTGAAACAACTGAACCATGTTTCAAAAAAACTCTACATTCAGTATTTAACTTCTGACAAACTAGGAGTTAAGGTCATTGGGCATTAAAGTCACATTTAGGCCCATGATTTCCCACTGAAATCTGTGTATCAGGCTCTGAGTCCTATGTAGGCACTTTATTGTCATTAATTTCAGTTAAAAACAAATGTTTTAATGCTTCTGAGATTCTCAGCTTTGCTTCTTGTTGGTGTTTGTATGTATTTTTGAGTGAAAAGGCACCTCTGTCCAGTGTAAGAACAAATGCTACACAGAAATTATGGCATGGTAACCCACCCCTGACTAACCAAGTGGTAATTTTGAGGGGTCTTTGCACAGGGGTGAGACCAGGGGAGCAGGAGGACCATGGTGGCAGTAGGAGCAGGAATGATGGATATTTCACAGCATAGTAAGGTTGTTGTGGGGCGCAGGTCTTCTAGCACACTAGAGGGAAACAGGAAAAGTACTACAGAATGACAAGGAAGAAAACAAAGGATGTTCCCTTGCCTGTTTATCAATGATTAGGGTGGGTGACTGACTGGGGCAATGTTCCTTGACCGTAAAGCAAAGCAGCCAGACAGAAAGGCCCCATCCCAGCCAAGGCCTGACCACAGGCCAGGGCTGGAGCTCCCATGGGCTTGAGCTGAGGCCTGCAGCCTCTTCCCCTGCTCCGTCAGCAGGCCGGCACCATCCCACCCACAGCCAGTCCCTCCTTCACTGCTGGCGTTCAGTATTTTTAGCTTTCCTGATATACGCAGCTTTAGTGCTTTCTTCTTAGAATGTGCTTCTAGGGGAAGAATTTGAATAGGGTCTTTAGCATAGGGAGTTATGCTTTGTAACAGCAGCCTGTTAAAATCGGCATTTAAAGCAGGTTTTTAATAGTGGTTCTTGAGGAAAGAAGAAAGAACTGTTACTCTAGGATAATTTAATGACAACCCTTCCTCATTAGTTGACAGGTGCTGATTTGTCTTTATCTGGTGCACTTACTATAGATTATGCAATGCTGATTATATTTTGGGACAGCGCTGGATTTCTGCATTTGTCAGATACAGGCTCAGGAAGTTGCTGAATTGCTGGGCTTGCTCTTTTATTCTGATTTGATAAAAAAAAAAAAAAAAAAAAAAAAAAAAACATTGTTATAGAAGTTAAAAAGTGGAGTGGTTCGGGAACTGTTTAATAAACTTCTTTATCAAAAAACATATTTTTTTTTTCCAAACCCAACACTTTGTGTAGAAAAGGTTTGGTTGAAACCATCTCCTCACTTTAAAAAGTGCTCAAAGTCTTTTTCAAAATTGCCACTATATTCATGTAATATTTGCAAAATAGAGAAGGCCTGGTCTTATGTTTCAAAATAATTTTGTTTGAAAGTATCTGTTAGTGGCAGCACATTATAAAATTTACTAGAAATGACACATTCAAAATTACCCAAATAAAATGGTCTACACCTTGCATCAGCTCATGCCATTTTGATTAATTTTTTGTTCAGATTATGGGGGTACATAATATTTTATTTACATTTTGCCTTTTCCTCACAGCTTGGAATAAGATTTATTTACAAAAAGTTTAAAAGCTTCTCTCATTAAATAGACCAATTCCCACTGGTCCTATTAAAATGAGCCAACACTGAAAACAAACCAGCAGAAAAGTCTCATTGTTTGTCTATAAATCTACAGCCATGGGAGATGGGTTGGGGGGGAGAGGGAGGGAGAGGAATGACCATATGTGTTCTCTGGATTTGATGCAACGTAAGATAAATTAATTTAAACTGTTTGGTAATTTTGCTTTGTAGCAGATCAAAGAAGTGGAGAGGGGGCCTGAAAACCCAAACGTAGCTCACAAAAGACTGCGGAATTTGCAGAATAATCTGTGTTTTTCTTCACCCAGAATGCAAGCAGCCAGTGGTTCTGGTGCAGCTGGGACAGAACTTTCTGGTTCTGGTGCAGCTGAGACAAAGCCTCTGGAAAACTGACGCAGAGTCATGGAATGTGAAAGAGAAGCCAGGCCGGGCAGCCATACCCTGGCCCAAAGCCTCGGAAATGCACATGAAGACTCCCACTGACTGCAGTGTGCTTGCAGCACTCCTGCAATGAACTGATTTCCTTCGGGCTTTTTTTTTTTTTTTTTTTTTTTTTTCTTTTGGATAGTGCCATGACTTTCAGCAATTCTTTGGCCTTACTGCACAATAGAGCCTATTTCAAGATGATATATATATATTTTTCTTTACTTATATATATATTTATATATATGCTCATGAGCACGTTTCTGCTCTGAGCTGTACTTATATTCCAAAATGTCTTTCTCTTTAGTGTTCAGAGAGAACTTGGTGCAAGTATTTTTACATTCAGTCTTTAACACGCTACCACAGGCAACTCTGGCCCCAGTCTCTGCAAAGCAAAACGCTCGAGCGCTGCCCAGATCCTCTGCACTTCTGAAGCCAAAGTGAAACGTGCTTAAAAGGTTTTACCTAGCTTGAAGCACTATGGGAGAAGTGCAGAGGGAGGGAGGAACAAGCCCAGGAGGTGTGCCTTGGCGTTGCCCAGAATCACATTTGCCCAGTAGATGGCAGCTGATACCCACGCATTGCAAACTGCTCGGAGCCCAATTCTAATGCATCTCGATTTTCCTTGCTGAAGTGATTTTTAGTTAACACGTACCCTATGTTTTCATTTATTCTGGCCAAATGAGGCTTCTTTGACCTTGATTAATACAATTTATAATCATTTTGGAAATATGGAACTGGAGACTGGCCAACTGACCCCCCGTACCCCTCCCAGATTGCGCAGTAATCAATACAGCAAAATCTAAATTGCAAATCATACGAAGTGTATTGCATTGCACAGCTCCCTCTTAGCCTCCCTTCCTGCCTCCCCCCGCATAATTTATCCATTCTGGAAGTGATTTGCAGTTGTCAGTAGAGGGGCGAGGAAACAATAAGCCGAACTTGCCCTTTCTTGTTACTTCTCAAGGAGAGTAAGTAATGCAAATGTACAGAAAATCACTGCTGCCACCACGCGTGGCATTAATCACAAGCCTGCCACCAGCAGCCCCTGAGCCCCGGCCTTCCCCGGGAAGCTGCAGGGCTGGGGCTGCTCCGCGGGGCGCCCCCCTGAGACCCCCGAGGCCCCCGAGCCCCCAGCCCGTGCGGGACTGCGGGGTCCTGGAGGCTGCCGCCGGGGCCGACAGGGGGCCTGCTGCTGCTTCCTGGGAAACAACGGGAACACACTGTCTTTTCTTTTTCTTTTCTTTTCTTTTCTTTTCTTTTCTTTTCTTTTCTTTTCTTTTCTTTTCTTTTCTTTTCTTTTCTTTTCTTTTCTTTTCTTTTCTTTTCTTTTCTTTTCTTTTCTTTTCTTTTCTTTTCTTTTCTTTTCTTTTCTTTTCTTTTCTTTTCTTTTCTTTTCTTTTCTTT
>NC_048893.1:192924291-192930590 GCF_011077185.1 Oxyura jamaicensis | reverse complement strand
TCCTTTCCTTTCCGCGCCTTTCCTTTCCTTTCCTTTCCTTTCCTTTCCTTTCCTTTCCTTTCCTTTCCGCGCCTTTCCTTTCCTTTCCTTTCCGCCTCTTTCCTTTCCTTTCCTTTCCTTTCCTTTCCTTTCCTTTCCTTTCCTTTCCTTTTTGCGCCTTTCCTTTCCGCTCCTTTCTGCGCCTTTCCTTTCCGCGCCTTTCCGCGCCTTTCCTTTCCTTTCCTTTCCTTTCCTTGCCTTTCCTTTCCTTTCCTTTCCTTTCCTTTCCTTTCCTTACCTTTCCTTTCCTTCCCTTCCCTTCCCTTCCCTTCCCTTCCCTTCCCTTCCCTTCCCTTCCCTTCCCTTCCATCACTATATTACAAAGCTTATAGGGGAGCTGTGATAACTATTATGAGTGCAGTAAATCCAGGCTGAGGTCAAGTCCCATGCCTCCAGAAGGAGATAACACTGTGGGGGGTCCTGCTGGGTGTGAGGTTCTGGGTTTGGGATCCTACCACCAGATCAGTGCAGATCTCTCTTGTCAAAAGGGGCTGCCACAGCGCTTTGTAAATCCATTGCCGTGCTGTATGTAGATGTTAAAGAATCTGCAGGAGGCTTTACCAGAGCCTGGATGCAAACCAGCGGCCAGCTTTCAGCATGGGATTCCCTGCCTGCATACATTCCCCCTGCAGCTTTCAAATACCATCGGGCTTTGTGTAAGCTGATCTGAGTATAAGTCAACTGACATTGATTTAAAAGGATAATCTCTACAAAAGTATTGACCTCTGCATATGAAAGAGCTAAAAAGACCAGCAGGTACCGCTCTGTGTGAAACCAGCTCACAGGCACTGCCCTGCCTAAACCTAGCCCCTGCCGAGCACTGAGCCCGCTCTGGGTAAAACCACCACCATTAATGTTGTATCACTGGCTTGCAAACAGTAGCCGAATTACAGGGTTTGTATGCTCAAATCTTGATGAGATATCAATATTAGCCCAACTTGGGGGATCGTGAAAAGGAAAGATAATAAAGTATTGATAAGGCAACCCGCGAATAACATTATTTTACATAGGATTTTATGCAGTATAGTTAAGAATACACTGTGGAGGTAAGTGGCTGGGAAAGAGCAAAAAGAATCTGCTTCTTCCTTTTTCAGAAGTGAAGAACATGAAGGGTCTCAACTAGATATTACGAGCAGTGAGCTACAGTAGGGGGCAGTCCCTCCTGAGAAGGTAGTATTTGGGCTTTAGCAATTGCAACTGTAACAGAAAGTATTTCCATTATATACGTAAGACAATGTCCATCTCAATCTAATTCAGTGCAGTGAAATGGTTGTCTGTGAAATGAAGGCTAAATCAGATAGACTTAACCCATTGTCTTGGATGGTCTTAAATTTAGTCAGAGGCAAGCATCTGGTAAGCATCAACAAACATGTTTTGTTATTGGACAGCAGTTTATTGCTTATTGTTTTCTACTGCATTAAAGTTAGCTCATAAGGTAAATGAGAAACAGACTAGAAATATTTTGCTTAGTGTTTACACACTCAAAAAGAGCCTAAAATACTAAATAGCTTTAATGAAGATATTTTTAGCAAAGTGAATGAATACAGTCTTCTCATTCAAATGGCTGGCCCAGAACTCTCAAACCTCACCTTCTCCTGACTCTATTTCAATTTTGGACCTTTTATATATATAGATATATATATATTTATTTAAAGTGCAATTGGATTATTTTCTTTTTTACACAACTGAGAAGCTGAGAAACAGACAAACTCCTAAGGGAGTTCATTTCAGTGATGCGTAAAGTGACCAGAACCTTTTTTTCATAATTTCATCATAGTGCAAAATGTAAATTGGCCAGAACACTCTGGAGAGCTTCCTCTGGGAGTTCTCCTAAAACCTGTGGTGTCTCACACTTGATTCTTTCCTGTCTGCAACTACATCTGCAAATGCAGCCCAGTCCTGCAGTCCCTCTCCCACTCCATGACAGATATTTTTAAACTTAACTCCAAGCATCTACCCCGCAGAGATCTTTTTTTTCCTTTTATTTTTCCTTTTTTTCCCCCTGATCTGATCTGCCCAGGTTCCCTTTCTAGTAGATGGAAAAAAGAAAAAGACATTCCTAGGGTGTGAGTCATCTTACTGTAATGCACACATCTAAAATCAGATAGATAGACTGCTTTTGATTTCACAGGAAATGTGAAATGTTCCAGGTTCAAGGCATTAGAAGAAGATAAGGAAGAAATACTCTGAGAAACAGGGAAACTAAGATTTCAGCATCTATTTTCATTTATTTCTTCAAAGGGCATGTGTTTGACTGCAGCTTCCTCATAGCTGTTGTGAAAACATGATTCATTAATAACTTTGAGATCTTTGGATAGTGGGGTCACACTGGCTGGGTAAGTGCAGGCATATCAAGACAGCAAAAGAGCTGAGAATGAATCATGAGTCTGCACATCAAAAAACCCACGTTCATTAATCTTGCAACTGAAATAAAACTAATATGTTCAGTGAACAGAAGGTCTAATTTTACCAATTGTTGCCACTGTAAGTTCCTTCCTTGAGGACAGGTATAAATCCAAGACAGTGTGTCTTCCCAAGCCATGGGCAATCAGGGAGAGAAAATGCTGCTCTGAGATGCCCAGGTGTTCTGTTGTGTACACAGTACTGCCTGTGTGTTTGTAAGCCAGCATTTCTGTGCTATAGCAGCATACATTTTTTTTTCCTTCACATCACTGAGGCATAAGATGAAGCATGGTTTTTGGTGAAAAAACATAACCAACTGTCATGAGATCTGTGATCTCTTCCCACCACTCCCTCAAGTCTCCGCAGCTTACATTTTCAGGTATGAGTGGCTGGAGTTAAATACCTAAATCTATAGGTAAAGAACAAGGATAAATGACTGTATATTTTCAGAAATGTTGAGTCACTGAAGCTGAGTACAAAAATTAAGCCTGTAACTTGTTAATGTTTGGAACTTGTCATGAAAGCTGATGGAAGGTACCGTGCAAGTACTGAGAGTAATTATTCCATTAAGTGTAAATATTATGGAGTCAGGACAAGAAAGTAATATTCTGAAAGGTCTGCAGCAAAAATGCAATTTGTCTGAAAGTATGGAAGGGCATCAGTAATCACAAAATGCCTCTAAAATCTCCTTGAAGTGTTATAAAGCCAGGAAAAGACAGCTCAGCTAAACCTGGACTGCTTCAGAAGATATGATATGCAGAAACTGACTTCCAGCAGATTCAGGTTTATTACAGCCCCCGCTAACTCATCCACTGAGAATCTCACTTTTCTGGCCCACCTGGTAAAGCTGCTGTATGTGGACCACTAAATGTCCCAGATCACATCTCAGTTGTTCTTAATGTGCATTTTGGCCGACACGGGGGACTGCGCTAATTGGATAAGTATGTTCTAGTGTCTGGCCACCAGCTGCCAGACACAACACTGCACAGCGCTGCCTTAATGCTGTTTGTTACAATCAGTTAATTTGTCTGGATTATGAACTCTTCTGCCATCAGGAAGAAAAAAGCACTTTAAGGCTATTTCAATCCGTCTGCTCTGCCATCCCCTGTCAAAAGTCTAATTTGCAATTAGGAATTTCAGCAGTGCTTTCGTGTGCTCAGAAAGCAGTGGAGCAAAGCTTCCAGAGAGATTTATTTCCCATAGAAGTAGAAGTATCGGCAATTCCCAAGAAGCCTGTCTTTACCAGAAGTCAGTAAATTGTTAGTATTGTTGCCGTTTATGGAGCTATAAATGTGCACAGAGCCGAGATGTCTCGCCCTGAGACCGGCGCGGTGCCCAGTGGCTCACGTGGATGGAGCCCAGTGGTGGGGCAGGACGCAGCCACACCGCCTGCACATCAGGAAAGGGCTCTCTGCTAGAAACCCCCAAATTCGGGGTGGTCCTGTCCTGAGACATGCTGGTTAGTGTGAAATGGGGATGAAGCATACCATTCCTATGGGTCTGACAGAGCTCTGCCTCTCTTGTAGCTGTCCCTTTCCTTTTGATATCATAATCTTTACAACTGAGCATCCTAATTTATAAGACCCTAATTCAGGAAGGTGCTGAATTATCTCCTGGAAAAGTGCTGATTTTCTATAGTTCCCATCTGTTTCTTCTAGAACCAGCAATACTTTTGGAATTATGGCCTTTCTTTATTTGCTCTGTTGCTGTTGTTGGTACAATGCAAGTTCCTTCCAAATGAGTGATCCCCACTTCTGACAGTGTAGTTTTACAAGTAAATCCTGGGGCCAGGTTTTCTAAGGGGCTTCAATCCAATCAGTAATTACTTACTGAAATAACCTGTAAATAAAGAAGACAGGGGAACTGCATGAGCACAAAGTACTAATCATCTGCTCATGTGTAAAATCCTTGTTGTAACTGTCCCTCTCCAAATTAGCTGTCCAGAGCCCTTTTATAGTTAATGGAGGAAAATGAACACTTCTAGGGTGCAATTCCTGTCAGCCTAAAGCAGACACCTAATGGATTGGATAATTCATGCCTAAAATGACTCCTTCATTCCAGGGGCTATAATTGGAGCCCAGGACAACTAGATCAAACATAGATGTTTACATTGTAGATATCTAAAATTAAGTGAAATGAATCTCATGGTGAATATTTTTGGCAGCTTTAAAGACGTCCAGTGTTGATCCCCAAATCTTATTAACTTCAAAATGAAAGTATCAGCCCTCTTATCTCTGGTGTTATACTATCTGACCAGGGTCCCTCTGGGCATTGATAGCAGAGGAGTTGGAGGGGGTGTCAGCAGATGCCAGTGTCCTGAGTTCTTCTCCAGGGGGACTCTAATGCTGGAGATCCCTTCCTCCTCTATTCTGGGGTCAATTTGGTTTTATGTTTGTCTATTTTCTTAATACAGCCTGCATTACATGAGCTTTCTTTTCTTTAGGCATCCAGTTTTACGGTCTCTATTATATCTAAACAGGTTTAGACAGTGTGTGCTTGCAGTGACCACTGAATGAGCACTGTGATTTGTGTTTACAGGCTGAGACCTCCAGTACCATCCTGTGTTTACATTCTTGCAAACCATATTTTATTCTAGGATCACAGGTAATTTAATCTACACAGGAAATCTACTTATCAGTATAAACTAGTGCTATCCCAAAGCAAACCTGACTGCTGGACATTTGCTACCCCAGTTAAATAAAACAAGCTAATTATCAGCTTAGGACAGGACAAACCCAAACAAATCCTGAGACCCTGTGCTGTCAGGTCAATAATAAACATGTGGCCTTTTACTAGTAACAGCAAAAAAAAAAGTCGTATCTATTGGGCTACACCAAACACCACCCAGAAGCTCTTTGGCTGTGTTTGCACAGTGCTTTGCCTCATCTGTTCTGCTCCAGAAGTTGCGTAGTGGTGTTGACACTGCTGTGCTAATACAGCCATACAATTGCTGAGCAGCATTTAGCTTGCGTATGTCCAGCTCAGCACACCGACAGAGAGAGCTTCCATCTGTCTCCATCCATCTTTAGAGGCAGGTCTGCCTGTCTCTGGTAAAAATGCAAGCAAGTAAGCAGAGAAAGATTCTTAAAGTGTTCCTTACAGTGATGGTTTAGTGTTTTGGGAAGCCATCCAACTCACTTTAAATGCCTAGGTCTTTGGAAAAAACTGAGCATCCAATTCCCATCGGTAGACCATGCCACCCTTAGCGAGGGGGCACAGGACTACTGTGCCCCCTCACAGCTTTTCCCTCATCCACTAAGCATGTCACCTTGTCATAGAAGGAGATCAGGTTTGTCAAGCAGGACCTGCCCTTCATAAACCCATGCTGACTAGGCCTGATCACCTGCTTGCCCTGCAAGGGCAAGCATAGTCAATTTAGTCCATTAAAATAATTCCAAATATTATTTGTGCTTCTAGTTATTCATTAGTGAAAATCAAGGAACCATTAAAAATTAGGTGCTTGACAAGTTCTTTAGTAATTACAATTCCCAAAGTCCTGGCATGATAGTTTTTAAATGTAGATTTAGGATTGCTGCACTGACAAATTGGAATCTTCCTAATTGTTCAAATGACTCACCACCACCAATCAAAACAGGATACATACTCTATTATGTTGATAATTACCATATATGTGAGTATTACACAGACCACTTAGTCTTCTGTTAGAGCTCCCTGAATGATCTCCCACTCACACTTCTTCCTGTCCATCAGATTGTTTTAAGAAACACTTTAACACCAGAGCAGGAGATCAAATACCCTTTAAGGTGAATTGTAAGCTTCTGGAAAGAAGAGTTGACTTTCATTTAAAGGACAAATTTGTCCAAAACAGCCATGGAAAAGTAGCAGCCACCTGACAG